>NC_079196.1:83612536-83914036 GCF_029499605.1 Hyla sarda | reverse complement strand
TGGCATTTGCCAGAGAACACAAAGATTGGCAAATTTGCCACTGGCGCCCTGTGCTCTTCCCAGATTAAAGCAGGTTCACACTGGTCACATGTGACAGATGTGACTGAGTCTGGAGACGCCGTGGAGAATGTTCAGCTGCCTGCAACATCATATAGCATGACCGGTTTGGCGGTGGGTCACAAATGGTGTGGAGTGGCATTTCTTTAGGGGGCCGCACAGCCCTCAATGTGCTTGCCAGAGGTAGCCTGACTGCCATTAGGTACAGAGATGAGATCCTCAGACCCCTTGTGAGACCATATGCTGGTGTGGTTGGCCCTGGGTTTCTCCTAATGCTAGACAATGCTAGACCTTATGTGGCTGGAGTGTCTCAGCAGTTCCTGCAAGAGGAAGGCATTGATGCTATGGACTGCCCCCCCCCCGTTCCCAAGACCTGGATCTGGGACATCATGTCTCGCTCCATCCACCAACGCCACATTGCACCACAGACTGTCCAGGACTTGGTGGATGCTTTAGTCCAGGTTTGGGAGGACATCCCTCTGGAGACCACCACTTCATCAGGAGCATGCCCAGGCGTTGTAGGGAGGTCATACAAGCATGTGGAGGCCACACACTCTACTGATCCTCATTTTGACTTGTTTTAAGGACATTACATCAAAGTTGGATCAGCCTGTAGTGTGGTTTTCCACTTTGATTTTGCATGTGACTCCATATCCATACCTCCATGGGTTGATAAATTTGATTTCCATTGATAGTTGAATGTGCTGACAACAAAATCACACAAAAACTATGTAAAGACTAGTTACGATTAGTTCATTCATTCAGATCTAGGATGTGTTATCTTGGTGTTACCTTATATACCCTGCTTAAAAAAAAAGGTTCATTTTAATCGTAGGGACCTACAGAAAATAAAGATAATGGGTTATTTTTCCCGAAAAGTGCTCTGCATTGGATCGGAAATCCCCAGAAGTTACAAAATTGCATGTTTTTTTTCCAATTTTTTTTAGCCCCCCCATGTATGTTTGTTTTTATTTCTTCTGGTTGTGCTGTAGATTTTGTGGTGAAATTATTGATGTAATTACAAAGTAAAATTTGTCAAAAAAAGCAACCAGTCCTTTCTGATGAAGCTGGGGAACCAGCGAAACATCAAAGGAACTGGCTATTTGGTAGTTTTAATCAGCAGCCGATCAGTCATAATCCATACAACCATTAATTGTGCTAACCTAGAGGGGCCTTACTATAATAGTGCACCTTCCTTACAAGCAGAATGGCTTATACAGGTTACATAGGAGATAGACTGAAGCTGTGGTTTTAAATAGTAGTTAAATTGTCCACTAGGTGTCAGGACCAAACTACAAAGTGTTCATATATGTATCAACCCATATTTTAACTCTCACCAAATAAGTTATATATTATAGTGAGGGTCTTAGTTTAGGGTACCCCTTTGGGGGTTTCCCCTAAAGTTGTTGTGGAATTGTTACCCTGGTACCTCCTTGGGTTTTTGTTGTTAGTTTGCAAAAAAGCACTCAAGTGGCCTGTAGGTGAAAAATTTAAAGTATTATGATATGTAGGTGAGGTGGAAAAAACGAAGGAGCAACAATGAAAAAACCCAATGTCCTGAAGGGGATAAGGTGTTCACTCTGTGTACACTCGACATTTGGCATATGTGGCAGGAGAACTCCTAAGACCCCAGCTACCCGGCATGTGCCAAGAGCTTAATTTTTACATGTCAGGTCAGTATGGATTGGCATATTTCTCTTTGTTCCATAGAGTAGATTAGTAGAATATGCTGCAATTCCCATAGGAAAACTGTAAAAAATATACCTTGTATACTTATAGAGAAGCACTTGAGCCATAACTACTGATAAAACAAATTATTTTATTAATACTCTTTAAAATCACACATATAGCTACTAAATAGTGTCATTTTACAAGGTCAATGATCGATTGTAAACAGATAACCAATCCGAAAAGAAGGTGGTAAGACAGGTACAAGTAATATAACAGTGCTAATGCATAGTATGTAAACAATGAGAGCTACAGTAATGGGTGTCAAACAGTAATGTCCAATAGGACAAGAGAAGGGGTATGTAACCTCTACTAATGTAATATCCAGCTACCCACACAGAATAGCTGGAATAGACACCAACAGTGCATGAAAGTAGTGGCACTCAGTGCTGGTTCTCACTTACCCATAATAGAGTCCTGTCACCACCGCCCCAACGTACGTTTCGTCAGCCTGGACTTTCTCAAGCGTCCCTTGAGAAAGTCCAGGCTGACGAAACGTACGTTGGGGCGGTGGTGACAGGACTCTATTATGGGTGAGTGCCACTACTTTCATGCACTGTTGGTGTCTATTCCAGCTATCTTGTGGGGGTAGCTGGATATTACATTAGTAGAGGATACATACCCCTTCTCTTGTCCTATTGGACATTACTGTTTGAAACCCATTACTGTTGCTGTAGCTCTCATTGTTTACATACTATGCATTAGCATTGTTATATTAATTGTACCTGTCTTACCACCTTCTTTTCGGATTGGTTATCTGTTTACAATCATTGACCTTGTAAAATGACACTATTTAGTAGCTATATTTGTGATTTTAAAGAGTATTAATAATCATTTGTTTTATCAGTAGTTATGGCTCAAGTGCTTCTCTAAGTATACAATATTTATTTTCAGAGCTATACTGCAGCATTAGTTTATAGACCCACAGCGAGCTTTAGACATGGTTTATATACTAGTTATTTCAATGCACATTATATTACAGCGCTGCTATTTTTTGTTGCTAAGAAAAATATACCTGTACAAATTTACAGCAAAGTTACCTCCTAGGCGGGTGTCATTTTATTGCTATAACTTGGGACCTTATTACACTGGGATGTATAAAAGTCCCAGCGATCAGCCAAAGGACAAACAAATGGTGGCTGATCACATGGTTTAAACCTGTGAAAAAATCCAAATTTGTCAGCAGCACAATGCCCTGTGTAATAGGTTACGTGTGGTTGATGAATGATAGAAATGAGTTGCACAAACGATCCAGTAATTATTCGTGTGGCCTTGTGTCCCCCCCCCCCCCAATAAGGGAGTTGTGTAGTAGGTTTAAGAGCGCCGATCACCTAGGTGAGCATGTTTTATCTGGAAGGCTAGCCCTTTTATGGTTGTACATTGATAAGTGTAACAATACATTAAAGTGTACCTGTCAACAAAAACTTTTTATATCATGTAGATAATGCCACTATATTTTTGTAATATACATTGGTTAACATTTTTTTATGTTTTTGGGTGAAAAAGTGCTGTCCCGGCAGCTATTGCCTGGGTGTCTCTGAGGAGTCCAAATACAGGAAGTGAGGGCAGGACAAGCAGGGCTCTGTGCAAACTCCTGGATTATCAATCATACTGATGTATGAGCCAGAAGCATGTTACAGAGCCTCATTGCACAGTCCTGCTTATTCTCAGTGCAGAGCCCTGCTTATCCTACACTCTCCCTGTATTTGGACTCCTCATAGAGACACACATGCAATAGCTGCAGGGACAAAATACACTTTTTTTTTAACCAATGTATATTACAAATATACATATAATGGTTTTATCTACATTATATGAAAAAAAATTGTTGACAGGTAAACTTTAAAGAAGATATATCATGCATAAAATCTTATCCCCTACCCAAAGGCTTGGGGATAAGTTTTAGATTGCAGGGAGTCTGACCGCATGGAACTCCGCCTCTTCCAGGAAACAGGGCTATCTCCGGCTCTACCATAGAAATACATGGAGGGATTTGTGTCAGCTGCAGTTTCATTTGGGGGGTCGACACACCCCGTTCTCAGGGACAGCATGGGTCCCGTGCAGAAGATCACGAGGGTCCCAGCGGTCTGACACCCCCAGCGATGTAAAACTAAGAATAGGGGACAAGTTTTTCTGCAGGATATATCTCCTTTTAATGGGGTTGTCCAGGGAGCATAAAGGGTATTACCTGTTCTGCTGCTCTTTAGTCCTGCATTTTGTCTTAGCAGTAGAAGACGAGGGGGCAGGTACCATATTGTGATAGTCCCGTGGATGAAACAATGACTGCTTGCAACATCCAACAGCTGCAGAATGTGGGGGATATCCTGCAGCTAATGGACATTGCATGAGGGTAAAGTTTTGCTTGCACGAGATGAATGTGGTACGATCCCCGCCCCTTCTAGCCTCAGAAGTAGATTACCAAGATCAGCACAGGGGAAGTGGATTCATTTTCTGCCCCTTGGTCAATCAGGTTTTCAGTAATTTGTTGTATAAAGAAAGTCTAGCAGATTGTTCTATTCTTACTGTTAAAAATTACAGAACCCTCAATAGAAAACATAGTTCAAAGCTGAAATGCAGAGCTGAAAATGCATTTTAAATTGTTATACTTTTGTTTCAGCTCTCGGAGGCTGCCATCAGGGATTTGATTGTTGCCACTATTGCTCTGAAATATACCCAGTCTAATTCTGTGTGCTACGCGAAGGATGGGCAGGTAAATGACACTCTCCAGACCAAGCTATGGACTGTATACATTGCAAGGGATGCTTAGCCTCAAAGTAGGATTCTTCCCCCAGCCCCCCCCCCCCCCCTTCTCTCTGGGCAAAAAATTATTTAACTATGGTGTAACATGTGCAGTATTCCACTATTCTCTACCCCCCAAATTGCAGAACATGATGCACACCTCCAGACTAAACCATTTTTTAAAAGAACTTTCTAAAAAAAGTTAGTCAACATGTTTGAACTCTTTGCACTTTGTCCTTTTTATCAACATAATTTTACAGTGCAACTCACTACTGCTACATTATTTTACTTAACTGATAAATGTAAAATGTATATGTAAACTGTAATTTAAAGAGCCGTATACAAAGTGACTCTGTACTATAGAGAATATTGATATTATAATTTGAGCTTCTTTTGTGGCAGGTGGTGGGGATGGGTGCTGGGCAACAATCTCGCATACACTGCACCCGGCTGGCCGGGGACAAAGCTGATAACTGGTGGCTGCGGCACCATCCACGTGTCTTGGGAATGAAGTTTAAAGCTGGAGTGAAGAGAGCGGATATTTCAAATGCCATTGACCAATATGTGAGCGGTACCCTAGAACAGGTAACAATTATGACTGTATCCCCCCTCCCCTCTCAAATATAAATAAATATACATATAATGTATTAAACATAATTTATGGTACAAAATTGACGGGGGGGGGGGTAAATGCAGTCACACAATTTTGTGAGGCTATAGTAGTTTGTCACATATGCTATAGGTCAGTAAAATTCCTACAATACCAAATTTGTATACTTGTTTTACGTCTTGATACTTAAAGAAAAAAAAAAGAGAAAATATTATTCCTACCTTTTTTTCTCGTGCCATGCTTTTTAAGAAGCAATCATTCAGTTGCTTATATATAGATCAATGCAATACTTTTTGCGTTAATGTATACACTCAGCGGTCTACTGGTGCAGCCTGCCAATTTGTTACAGCAGTCAGAGGCCTAGAGAAGCATGTGGGCCCTGATGCCAAATTTGATATTGTGGGGGGTGCTGATCAGGTGACTGACTGGTTGTGGGTGGATTTCTAATAATGGTCATTGTTGGTGTGTGTTGGCAAACACTCCAGAGCCATACTCACTCACCTGACCCATGACATAACTACGTCGTGTGTCGGAAAGGCGATAGGGCATGAACAGTTTATATTGGAGCAGATTACAACACAAGATATTGAGCTCTATATGGCCCAATCTGCATAAAAGTGCCTGATTTGCCCAAAATAACCAATCACAGCTCAGCTTTCATTTTACCAGAGCATTTACGATATGAAAGCTTAGCTGTCATGGATTGGTCTGGGCAAATCAGACACTTTTGTCTTCTGGACATTAGTAAATATAGGCCTGTGTATACACTTGGCATCAGGCATAGTAAATGTGGGCAACATTTTAGTGCACGGCAAGGAAGACCTTTTTATTTTGTGTATGCCTTAAAAGAACAAGAAAAGTGCACTTTGCTTGACAAGGTGATGTGGGCTACTGGAAAGGGGTGAGGCTGAGGCGTGGGTGAAAAGGGGGCATGGCCTAAAAGACCATGCCATGTATCAAACTTTTGGTGCAGTACCTTTGCCTGAAGTAAGCCAACTAATGGCTGGTGTAAGCAAAAACTCTACAGTGCAAGCCTGGACAAGACAGTGTGCAAACACAATATTTGTCATCTTAGTGGCTCAGGCTGATAAACTTTTTAAATGCACCAGATTTATCCAGGTTTTAGTAAATTCCCTTTGTGTGAATCTGTCCCCAGGAGGAGCTGGAACAGTGGAAGTCCCTGTTTGAGCAGCCCCCAGAGCTGCTGACCCCAGAAGAAAAGAAGCAATGGATCTCTACTTTAACTGGTGTTTCCCTGAGCTCCGATGCATTTTTCCCATTCAGGGACAATGTGGATCGGGCAAGGAAGGTGAGATTGTGGGTGGCAGCCTTAATTGTGAGATAAAGGGCTATAAATAAATTTACTATATACACATAATTCAGTAACACAGTATGGCTAGGTTTTCACACAGGTATCTTCCTATTGTTTTTTGGAATACTGCTACTGCAGCTTTTGAGCCAAAGCCAGAGGTGTATTGAAAATGAATTGGAACTATAAAGGAATAAGTTATACTACTCCTTACTACTGGGTCCACTTCTGACTTTGGCTCAAAAACAGCAGTGGCAGTAATCCAAAAACATGAAAATACCTAAATAGAAGCATAGCCTAAATATGAAAATATGACCCTTGTAGTCTTATGGGGGGGAATACAATTTTGTAGACTGACACAATTTATCAATCTGCCTGAATCGCATACGGTCTGGTTTTCCCATAACAACCAATCACAGCACAGCATTCATTTTACTAGTTAAGATATGAAAACTGATAAATCTCATCCATATTTACTGAACTTTTATATTTAGTGGCTCAGACGGCTATATGGCAAATTCAGACAATTATTTAGAATTGGACTGTTGCCATAAGAAAAGCAAAAAAAGCTGGGTCCCTGGTGCCCAAAATTACTCATAGGGGATATTCATCAAAACTTGTGCCACTATGGGGAAAAGTTGACCAGTTGTCCATAGCAGCCAGTCAGATCACTTCTTTCTTTTTTTAACATGTCTCAGAAACCAGATTACTTTTATTTTTCAATGAGCAACTGGTCAAATTTTCCCCATAGAGGTCAGTTTATGACAACCATTATTTTAACCTTTAAAACTCTGGTTGTCATAAACTGGCCATTGGGAATGTACACTTCCAGGACCAGCCAATTTCCTTATAAAATAGCTATCAATACAATTGCCAGATTTAACTGTATGCACTCTGTCAGCAGTAATCTAACTATGATTTCTGACTGCCCAATCTCAATAATTATTTACTGGGTGGTTTGTGAACACTTGTGAGGGCGAGGCATGTGGCCGTGAGCTTCACTCCCCTGCTCACTGCAATCTTGGTTCAGTTGCAGTACACAAGCGGAATTATAAATTTATCTAGTAAAACTAGATGAAGATTGCAGGGAGCGAAGCTCCACTGCCTTACACTTCTCCCTGCTCATTCGAAGTATTAGTAAGACACACTTCTCCCTGCTCATTCGAAGTATTAGTAAGACCTTCTGATCAATCAAAACTTTCGACTTATCTCTGGAAGGGTGGGTCCACACTACATTTTTGCCTTTTTACCCACAGTTTCAATTAGTCTATTTAATTTTGGTGTATAAAAAGTGTGGTAAACCATCCTATTGGGTATGCCAAAAAAAACTGATACGTTTTTATAACAAGTCAATGGGAAACTGATTTGTTAATGAATGCCATACAGCATAGTCTGTTTTCCCAATAAAACCTATACGCAGTGTGAACACACCCTTATACAAAATAAAAACACCTGACGTGTGTGTTTATAATATATAAAAGACACTTTGTGCAGCCTACACTAATCAATCTTTAATATCCAATAAAGAGGTATCCAGTGGAAACTGATTTTTTTTTCCTCGGGGGGGGGGGGGGGGGAGAGGGGGAGATTCACCAAAACTTGTGCAACCAGTTGTCCCTAGCAACTAAGTTTATTTTTTAGAGGCCTTTTCAAAAATAAAAAATCTGGTTGCTATGTGCAACTTTTCCTCAGTACAGGTCTTGATGAATTTCCCCCTTAATCTTAATTTTATTACCAAACCTTGGCACAAAAAATTAGATGTCCCTCACTCCCTGCTGGGTTCGGTTATCAGTGCGCCCCATCTGCGGTCACAGACTCCTCGCTTCTTGGAGCTGCAAATTGTAGCGTCCGTCTGCACCACTGTGACCAGTGATTGGTATAGTGCCACTGTGAGCTACATTAGCTGCAGACTCTACGATCTGCTGCTCCAAGAAGCGGCTGCAGACAAAACGACCTGGTATCGAACTTTGGCGGGGAGCGAGGGTATATCTATAAGCTGTATTTTATTATCAAGCTTGAGCACAAAGTAGTGTTCCCCCCCCCCCCACTGAACCCATTTAATATTAAAGGTCATAATGTACAACATGCTACTGAACTCTGTGTACTTGTATAGTAGTTGTGGTTGATTCATGTCTGTTCTCCAATTTTTTTTTTTTCCTTGCAGAGTGGTGTCCAGTTCATTGCTGCTCCTGCTGGGTCTGCTGCTGACAAATTGATAATTGAAGCCTGCGATGAGTTGGGCATTGTCTTGGCACACACCAACCTGCGACTCTTCCACCACTAACCTGTAGAGGTGAGCTCAGACTATATTTTTGCCCAAATTCAAATCGAACATCTGCTGGTGATTTTCAGCTTTTTAGGGTATGTTCACACATGCATATTTTTGCTGCTTACTGACTTCAGCGTGTAGTAAAACCTGCTACAGCAAATCAGCAGCAGAAAATTAGCACTTTAATAAGGGTATGTTCACACGTGCATCTCTTACACAGAAAAGTCAGGTGTGAGGGTCTGAAGCTTCCACAGACTTGCAGTCCCAGGAGACATTGACTTTTCCATGCATCTAAGTGCAGCACTCTGAAAAGAAAACTAACCATTGGATTCAGATTTGGGCAAAAATACTGTTGTTCGCTCGCCTTTGCTAGCATTCCAAACCCCAAGCTCTTGCCGTTGCTAGATGATCTTTGCATCTTCAATAAAACATTCTAATGCATTGACATTGTGTGACTTCTTCTATTACTGCATCTTTGTGTATGAAGTTAAAGTACGACCTCAGTGCAGAAGCCATCCATTTCTTTTGTGATTTTGATAAAGGCAAAAACCACATGTGGCTTTTTAGGTGTAACCTTTTTTATATGGTTTTTGACCACACACGTACAAGAAATCTAACTACCTTTTGGGTCTACAAAAACGGGTACTGAGCAAACTACATGCTGAAAGGAAAACCTGAAAAAATTCATTTTGGTGAGGTCCATATATGAAATGTTGGTTACACCATGTTTTTCATGAGTATACAGGTCAAAAGACTAAGAATCTTCCTGCCAAGCTGATCTCATCTGTTTGACTTTAAGCATTACAATTTGATTTCAACTTTTGACATGTTGCATGACATGATTGTTAGCTATAGTCTTCATAGTTGTTGTAGGAGGTTTCAGTAATGAGACCCTGATCAATCTAAATTCTTGCCATGTCTGTGCGATGTGCCAAAAGTGTTGTTAAATGACCGAAATGCTTCAGTAAAACGTTTCATCCTAAAGTGACTAGGATTTATTTTTGAAATCTAAATATATACATTACATTTATATTGTGTGGATCTGCACACAAACATTAATGAATAGTCAAGACCTAACAGCTTCAATGCTCACTACCCCGTCCATCCAGTAGTAAAGCAGAATTCGTAAGGGGCCTTTACTGTGTCACATTGTGTGCTTTTTTAGATAGGGGTGGAGACAAGAAGAAGAATGGATAAACATATATAAAAGGGCAATAGGCATCCCAAAGGATTATAGCATGCCCAACAAGTGTGTGAGTGGTGCTGGGGGCCTTATATAAACAGATACAGCACTGGACCTTTATACAGTGGGACAAAAATGTTGTCAGCCACCAACTGTGCAAGTTCTCCCACTTAAAAAGATGAGACCTGTAATTTTAATCATAGGTATATCTCAACTGAGACCTAATGAGTAAAAATCAGTGTGATTTAATGGATTTTTTTTTTTTTAAGAATTTGCAAATTATGTTGGAAAATAAGTATTTGGTCACCTACAAACAAGCAAGATTTCTGGCTCACAGGCCTGTAACTTCTTCTTTAACCTGTTGGGGACAGAGGGCGTATGGATACGCCCTCGCGTCCCGGTACTTAAGGATGGAGGGCGTACCTGTACGGCCTCCACATTTCAGATCGCCACCGCTCGCAGGGCGGTGATCGGACCGGGATGACTGCTATCATCTATCAGCAGGCATCCCATGGCAATGCCTAGGGTGGCCCTGAGGTTTGGGGCGCCCCCATGTGAATGTACAGGGTTTACTGTGGGTTTCCTTCTACAAGTTTGAGCTGCGTCAAATTTTCCGCCGCAGCTCAAACTCCCAGTGGAAAACTTACTGTGAATGTATCCTAAAAACACTACACTAACAAATAAGTGAAACATTACATATACACCCCCTTACACGTCCCGTCCGTCCCCCCCCTAAAATAAAAATAGAAACCTCTCATATGGCAGTGTTTCCTAAACTGAGTCTCCAGCTGTTGCAAAACCCCCAACTCCCAGTATTGCCGGATGGGAGTCTTGCAACAGCTGGAGGCACCCTGTTTGGGAAACACTGCTGTAGGGTTTTGATGGAGACAAGCCCCATCCTTGTAACCGGGTCCGCCCTTATTACAAATTCCTTAATTAGGCCTCAAATGCGCATGGCACTCTCTCACTTCAGAGCCCTGTCGTATTTAAAGTCAATAGTTTAGGGCCACAAATGGGGTATTTCCGTAAAATTGCGTTACAAATTTTGGGGGGGATTTTTCTCCTTTTACCCTTATGAAAAGGTAAAATTGGGGGCTACACCAGCCTGTTAGTGTAAAAATTTTAAAAAAAATGTACACTAATGCTGGTGTTGCCCCATACTTCATTTTCACAACAGGTAGGAGAAAAAGACCCCCAAAATTTCTTCTTTTGAGTATGGAAACACCCCATATATGTACGTAAAATGCTCTGTGGACGAACTACATGGCTCAGGAGTGAGAGCGCCATGTACACTTGAGTCCTAAATTGGTGATTTGCACAGGGGTGGCTGACCGTTACAGCAGTTCTGACATGAACACAAAAAAAAACACCCACATGTGACCACAGTTTGGAAACTACACCCTTCACGGAATGTAACAAGGGGGGGGGGGGGGTATAGTGAGCCTTAACCCACAGGTCTTTGACAAATTTTCGATTAAAGTTTGACATGAAAATTAAAATTTCTTTCTTTTTTCCCCTTAAATGCTGGTGTTAACCCTTGTGAAAATGAAACATTTGGGGTAATAGAAGAAATGGGGTTACAAATATTGGGGGGCTTTTTCCTGAGTAAAAACATACCCCAAATATGGATGTAAAGTGCTCTGTGGGTGAACTACAATGCTCAGAAGAGAAGGGCGCCATTGGGCTTTTTGAGAGAGAATTAGGCTGGAAATGAAGGCTGTGTGTTTACAAAGCCCCATGGTGCCAGAACAGTGGACCACCACCACATGTGACCCCATTATGGAAACTACACCCTCACGGAATGTAACAAGGGGTATGAGCATTTACGCCCCACAGGTGTCTGACAGATTTTTTTTTTTGAACAGTCATCCGTAAAAATGAAAATTTTAATTTGCACAGCCCACTGTTCCAAAGATCTGTCAAATGCCAGTGGGGTGTAAATGCTCACTGCACCCCTTATTAAATTATGTGAGGAGTGTAGTTTCCAAAATGGAATTTGCCTTTTTTTTTTTTTTTTTTTTTTTTTTTTTTTTTACTGTTCTGGCATCATGGGGGGCTTCCTAAATGCAACATGCCCCCAAAAACCATTTTTCAGCAAAATTCAATCTCCAAAAGCCCAATGTCGCTCCTTCCCTTCTGTGCCCTCTAGTGCACCCGTAGATCACTTTACATCCATATGAGGCATTTCCTTACTCAGGAGAAAATGTCCCCCAAAATTTGTAACCCCATTTCTCTTATTACTCCTGAAAATGAAGTTTGGGGTAACACCAGCATTTTAGTGTTAAAAATTAAATTTTTCATTTTCACGTCCCACTTTAACAAAAGTTCGTCAATCATCTGTGGGGTGTTAAGGCTCACTGGACCCCTTGTTACTTCCCTTGAGGGGTTTATTTTCCAAAATAGTATGCCATATTTTTTTTTTTTTTTTTTTTTTTTTGCTGTTCTGGCACCAAAGGGGCTTCCTAAATGTGACATGCCCCTAAAAAAAACAATTTCAGAAAAAAATTCACTCTCCAAAATCCCATTGTTGCTCCTTCCCTTCTGAGCCCTCTACTGTGCCTGCCGAACACTTGACATACACAGAGATCAACTGTGGGAGCAGTTATTAGAAAATGGAAGACATACAAGACCACTGATCTCTCTTGATCTGTGGCTCCTCGCAAGATCTCACCCCGTGGTGTCAAAATGATCACAAGAACAGTGAGCAAAAAAAATCCAAGAACCACATGGGGGACCTAGTGAACGACATGCAGAGAGCTTGGGACCAAAGTAACAAAGGCTACCATGAGTAACACACTACGCCACCAGGGACTCATCATGAAGTGCCAGACGTGTCCCACTGCTTAAGCCTGTACATGTCCTGGATCATCCAAATGCTCTTTAGCAAACTTCAGATGGGCCCAAAGAGTATTGGGAGAATGTCATATGGTCAGATGAAACCAAAGTAGAACTTTTTGGTAAAAACTCAACTGGTTGTGTTTGGAGGAGAAAGAATGCTGAGTTGCATCCAAAGAACACTGTACCTACTGTGAAGCATGGGGGTAGAAACATCATGCTTTGGGGCTGTTTTTCTGCAAAGGGACCAGGATGACTGATCCGTGTAAAGGAAAGAATGAATGGGGCCATGTATCGTGAGATTTTGAGTGAAAACCTCCTTCCAGCAGCAAGGGCAGTGAAGATGAAACATGGCTGGGTCTTTCAGCATGACAATGATCCCAAACACACCGCCCTAGCAATGGAGTGGCTTTGTAAGAAGCACTTCAAGGTCCTGGAGTGGCCTAGCCAGTCTCCAGATGTCAACCCCATATAAAACCTTTAGAGGAAGTTGAAAGTCCATGTTGCCCAGCGACAGCCCCAAAATATCACTGCTCTAGAGGAGATCTGCATGGAGTAATGGGCCAAAATACCAGCAACAGTGTGTGAAAACCTTGTGAAGACTTACAGAAAACATTTGACCTCTGTTATATACCCTTTGTTGGCAATGATAAAGTATTATGGTTGAAAATAAGCATTTGGTCAATAACAAAAATTCACCTCAATTTGCAAATTCGTTAATGATTTTATAGACTTCTTCCCCCCCCCCCCCCCCCCCTCATGTCTCTCATAGTTCAGGTATACCTATGATGAAAATTACAGGCCTCTCACCTTGTTAAGTGGGAGAACCACTTGCTTGTAGCTGGTTGTGGGGAGTTTGAACATGTATCACACCTCCCCTGCAAAAATGAGTTACTGTTTAAAAGGAAACTTTCATCCAGTTTTATGGTGAACGCTGTAAAAAAAAAAACTGAATTAGAAAAAATTCTTGCCTCCCCCTCAAAAAATGTATAAAAACACTTTCCCACAGAAAACAGTCCACAACACAATGGCCATTTTTTAATTTATATTCACAATGTAAATGGGCACTCTCATTAAGGCTCATTTTGCTATTGCATTCCTTATAAGTAAATGTAAATGTTTTTTAAAGCTGTCACCAGGTGTCTACCTACCTGTCCAGGACAAATTTTCCCCATCTCTTGCACAGACTTTGGACTTTTGCTGGCCTGGCAGAAGTCCAAAATCATGAAATGCAGTCTGGAGTGCTGAGGGGGTGTGTGCAGCCTTAGCCAATCATAGCACATCTCACGCACACTGAACTGCTCTGGGCTGTGTGTAGCAGAGTGAGGGAAGGAGACGGTCACACCTGCTGGGAGACTGAGCAGAAAATACAGAGCAATATCAAGGTAGAAAGCTTAATAAACCACCTTTTCTTTTTATCATGATGGGGGCAGTGAACTGGCAAGATTATAACATTTGAAAAAATCGTGATAGGTACTCTTTAACCCCTTAAGGACCAGGCCATTTTACACCTTTGGTCAGATGTGCAAAAAACGCCCTGGTCCTCTGTCACTTTAAACATTAATAACTCTGAATCAGAATGATAACTAAAAGCATTCCAGAGTGTTTTTTCGTGACATATTCTACTTTAACATAAAGTGGTAACTTGCATCCTTTCTTGGTGAAAAATCCCAAAATTTGATGAAAAAATTTAATTTTGCATTTTTCTAACTTTGAAGCTCTCTGCTTGTAAGGAAAATGGATATTCCAAATAATTTTTTTTAATTCACATATACAATATGTCTACTTTATGTTTGCATCATAAAATTGACGAGTTTTTACTTTTGGAAGACACCAGATGGCTTCAACAACCTACAGCTGTTTCAAAACTACAGCCCCCAGCATGTACTGACAGACCATGCAGGGTGGGAGTTGTACTTTTGCAACAGCTGGAGGCACACTGGTAGATAACAGAACCTAACTGAAGGTTTTCCAAACTCAATATTTTCCAACCAGTGTGCCTCCAGCTGTTGCAAAACTATTCCCAGCATGTACTGATTGCCGAAGGGCATGCTGGGAGATGTAGTTATGCAACAACTGGAGGGATCGCAACTACAACTCCCAGCATGCGGAGACAGCTGTTTGCTGTCTGTGCATGCTGGGATTTTCAGTTTTGCAACATCTGGAGAGCTACAGTTTAGAGACCACTGCAAACTGTGTCCCTCCCAGATGCTGCAAAACTACAAATCCCAGCATGCCCTGACAGCAAACAGGCATGCTAGGAGTTGTAGTTTTGCAAGATCTGGAGGGCTATAGTTCAGAGACTACCATATAGTGGTCTCAAACTGTAGCCCTCCAGCTGTTGCAAAACTATAACTCCCAGCATGCCCAAACAGCTGTCTGGGCATGCTGGGAGTTGTAGTTTTGCAACAGCTGGAGGGCTACAGTATAGAGACCACTATATGGTAGTCTCGGACTGCAGCCCTCCAGATGTTGCTAGACAACTTACCGGCTTCTGTTGGATCCAGGGAGCCTGCTGCACTACATCGCCGCCCGCCGATCTCTGACGCCGATCGTCGCCCGCAGCCTCCGCAGATAGGTAAGTGGACTCCGGCGCCGGTCCTCTGTCATTTTTCCTTTCTGCCCCGCCTATTGTGGGTGGGCAGGACGGGGAAAACTAAAGTTAACCCCCCCCCCCCCCAGACCACCAATAGCAGGGATAGGAGGGGTGGCACCTCTGCCACCTCACTCCTATCTCTTCAGGGGGATTTTGGGTGTCTTAGACAGCCGCGATCCCCCTTATATTCCGGGTCACCATAGACCCGGAATCACGCAAATCGCAAGTGTGAATTCACATGCGATTTGTGCCTATCGCCGACATGGGGGGTGGGGACTGTCTGATGACCCCCCCCTGGGCATTTGCGCGGGGTGGCTGCTGATCGATATCAGTATTTTTATTGTATGAAAGTAGCCTTAGCAGAAGATGAGCACAGGAGGTGGAGACCAGAAACCATAGGAAAAAAAGAAAGACGAAAATCTGCTCTGGAGAGGTCTGGTGGAAGAGAACAAAGACCTGAATAGTAGCAGACCCAAAAGCCCCTGTCCCAGGGGCCCGCCATGAGCACCCAGAAGGACAACAGCCAGACTGGTGTAATCCGGATGACCTGAACGCCCTCTAACTCAAGAGGACATGGACCCTGACAGAAGAAAGAAGCAGAATGCCCTGAAAAGGGGGGCATCCCGGATACCGGAGAGACCGACATGAAAACTGTAGATGTGGGAGTCACCTGGAAGACTAACCCCCTGAAGAAGTAAAACAAACATCCGTGAAAACTCTCTGGACGACAAACTTCCATGTGGAAACATGAAGTGGGATATAAAAAGACCACCCCACCAAATGGGAACGCGGAGGAGTCTGGGCCGGATCGCTACACATGCCCGAGACCTCAACCATCCCAAAGGCCCAAAGAACTGGAAGAGCCACCTGAAAAGAAGGCACGCCACAGCATCCTAGGACAGAGTCCAAGCCAAGGAGACTAACTGGACTTGGCCCCCTTGGGACCAGAGCACTCTACAGAAATGTAGGTGCACTACTGTGGTAGATGTATACAATGACATTGGCTAATCCCTCAACACTGATGTTAAAATTGAGACATTCGCCAGTGTATCCTTATATTAAGGACACACCAGAGCCCGCACACCAACGCCAAGGTTTCTCAGATGGCACGGGACCTAACGCTAACCTACCTGTGCGTAATAAGCAAAAACCAGGGGCCAGTGGGCAATTACAGCAGCACTAGGTCGACATGTAGCCTGCTCCCAGTTCCCTCCAGCGTGACTAAGCACACATACAATGGAAGGGGGAGAGAGGCTACAAGCCCCACCCAAGTTGGCTGATATAGGTGCATGGCCTCACAGGTGCAACCCTAATGCTGCCTGGAAAATGTTCAAGGCGCATTAACATATGGAGTTTACACACCTCCACGTATAAATTTACAAACAACAACAAAAAATGTGGTCTCAAATGGCTGTAGGTGCTCAACCCCAAATGCAGTTGTGCATATATACTGGGGGAGCAGATCCTGCCCTTGTAGTCCGTTGCTAGGGGGCCTTGTTTATGCGCCTTGAACATTTTCCAGGCAGCATTAGGGTTGCACCTGTGAGGCCATGCACCTATATCAGCCAACTTGGGTGGGGCTTGTAGCCTCTCTCCCCCCTTCCATTGTATGTGTGCTTAGTCACGCTGGAGGGAACTGGGAGCAGGCTACATGTCGACCTAGTGCTGCTGTAATTGCCCACTGACCCCTGGTTTTTGCTTATTACGCACAGGTAGGTTAGCGTTAGGTCCCGTGCCATCTGAGAAACCTTGGCGTTGGTGTGCGGGCTCTGGTGTGTCCTTAATATAAGGATACACTGGCGAATGTCTCAATTTTAACATCAGTGTTGAGAGATTAGCCAATGTCATTGTATACATTTACCACAGTAGTGCACCTACATTTCTGTATTGTATTCCAATTGTTACACATCCACACCGTTTATCTGGTGTAGGATTCTATTGTGGCACTTGTAGTCCACTGCAGGCATCCTCCATTGTATGCATTTTTATGCTGGGGATCGCCCCTAGCAACGGACTACAAGGGCAGGACCAGAGCACTCCAAAGAAACGTCCTGCCAGAACGGGAACGGAGGGGGAAACAAAGGGGAACCCAGCTGGGACTCACAGGTTCTGGGCATAGGAAGGTTACTCCAGAAGACTATGGAGTCCGTGCAGTACAACTGACACAGACAAAAAGGAAGGAAGAACACACCCTTCCAGGGAGATTGCGCCAAGGGAGGAGAGAAGCCATGGTAGGACCCGAACAACAGACTGGCTAGACCAGGTGTCTCCGGCCATACAAGATTACATAGACTCCTCCAACAAAGGAGAGAGCCAAGGTTGCATGAGCAGCAGTAGATAACAAAAAAAACAGGAAGAGAGCCAGGCTGCCATGGTGGACAGTAAGCACACAAGCCTAGACAGTAAAAACCTCTGAATGTTTTCAGAAAAATTAAAAAAAAAAAAAAAAAAAGGGCCCAGCCAGATCCCCCACGTGTATAGTGGGGAAAAGAGTGATGGCATCATCTTGGCAGCAGGAAAAGCTCAAGAAACTCTTCCCCCCAAGTGGAGGGAAAACAAGGGTGGTAGAGATGAAACTCAGGTATTGGCCATGCCAAGCTCCCTGATCCCCGTACCCCCTGTGAAAAGGGGATTGGCAAAATGCGCCAGGCACTGAAGGAGCAGGGAAATGCTGCCCCACAGCCACGGAACAATTACTGGGTGGACGTAGCCCCCCCAGCAACAACCCATCACTGTATGGAGGAGCCACCCTGTGACCCCAGAGGGAGCGGAATCCTGCACACTGGAGCTGGGCAAAAAGACAAGATGTGTTGAGATCCATGCCGGACGATGACAAGGGCAGTAGAGTATAGGTGCCTGATCCACCCTGAGATAAACCCCGGAAAAATACCTGGAGGCACAGGGAGGGACTGAACTGACTGTGTCACCCTATCAGGCCCCCATGCCAAAACAGAAGTGCTCAACCGCCGCATAACTGCGGAGACAATATCAGAGGAAGCCCCAAGGCACACCCCACCAAACAAAAGGAAAGGTGGGCTCTTACAGAGCGGCCTTAGCATATGTAGGTACACAGATATGGGTACCTTATGATAGCAGTGAGGTAGCAAGACTGCTGACACAAGAGAGACCCCAGACATCCAAAGGACCAGAAGGAAGGGAGGCATGCCCCTAGCAGAACAATATTGCAACCTTAGAAAGGAGAAAAGAGTGATGCTGCTGTTGCTGAGAAGTCCCTGGAACCTGCAGGAAAAAAACCCACACCCCATCTCCTAATGGTGCCACACACACACAAAGACTGCAAGTGCAAACTCTAGAGATGAAGAATGTATGTGGAGAGGGAAAACATGCAGAAGACGTACAGACGTATCTGACGTACAGATAGAAAAAAGGTCCCATGAACCCACAGAGACACACTTATGGAACGTCAAGTGGAAAGAGACCCTAGACTGCAACCGCGGCACCGGCAGAAACTGGGAGGTGACAGGTGGATTAGTAAACCATGCAGACACAGTCTGGCTATGTGGCATAGGGACCATGGTCATGCCGGGTCCTACATACAGAAACACACAGTGAAGTGAGATACCAGCCTTCAGACAGAGCAGCAGGCATGCAGAGAAGGACTTGGTAAAGTCGGGAACCCTGTAAACCAGTATGTGGTGCATTGTATAAGGCCCATGGGGCAACATGGGGTGACTCATTCGGAACTACGCCTTGGCAGTGAGTCACCTGAACTACCGTCCACGTTGTGGAAAGTGTATGGCAGTTGACCCAACGTAGTAGTAAGCCATGTGGAAAACCATCTGGCCGACTGGTATAGGATTCCTGAGTGCACAGGGGCACTCCATTCAACCTCCCACAGAAAGTGGGGAACTGGAGTGCGGCCTATCCAACAGGCAACCTGGTGGTGTAGAAGACCCAACAGATGAAGGACTGTCTGACTTGCATCAATCCTGTGTACCTGTAGGGACTCTCCTCCAGGTCCCTCACTCCAGCAGTGAGGTACAGGAAACCTGGCTATGTCCACAGCAGCCCTGAGATCAAAGACCGGTGGTGGCGGAAACCGTGCAGAAAACAGTCTGGCAGAACAAAACCACCACCAGGAGCTGGCGAAAAGGGGACAGTCAGATAGGCGATAAGTGTGTCCCTTTTTCCATAGGAGGAAGGGTGGGGAGGCCAAGAGACCTGGATAGAAACCCCGCCCCCCTGGGAGATAGGGGGAGGCTGAGGAGCCATGGAATGCATCTGCTAAAGGGCCGGCAGCTGTCCCAGTACAGAGCCCCTTACCGGGGTATAGACTGTAACCCCCCACATAAGCCTGGTTGTTCACTATTGAGGGGTGTCCGCTAAGGGAGATTTTACTGTACAGAGTGGGCCATTTATATGGATACACCGTAATAAAATGGGAATGGTTGGTGATACAGTGACCCCCCCCCCCGACATACGATAATTTCAACATGCGATGGCCTCTCAGAGGCCATCGCATGTTGAAAGCAGAATCAACATACGATGCTTTTGTATGTCGGGGCCATCGCATAAACTGCTATCTGGCAACACTGACTGCTTCAGCTGCTGCCAGATAGCTGTTTACAGTGCCCCGTGTGCTCCAGTGATGGTCTCCTACCTGTCCTCGGGGCTCCGGAGCGTCCTCTTCAGGATCCCCTCCATCGTCGTCATCACGCCGTCCCGTCATCACGCAGTCCCTTTCATCCAATAGGAGCGACGTGCGTAGTGACGTGATGACGGCGACGTGAGAGCGACATACCCGGGCAGCAGAGACATTCCGGAGAGGCGGGGACACCACAGGGACGCGGCAACAGCAATGGAGTGCAACATGCAGGGCAGCGGTGACGGGTCCGGAGCAGCGGGGACAGGCGAGTACAACTTACTATTCTTTACATTGCACGGATCCCTCAACATACGATGGTTTCAACAAACGATGGTTCATTAGGAACGGATTACAATCATATGTTGAGGGACCACAGTATTAACTTCCTGTTTGTGGCACTTTAGTATATGTGAGGGGGGAAACTTTTCAAGATGGGAGGTGACCATGGCGGCCATTTTGAATCCAACTTTGTTTTTTCAATAGGAAGAGGGTCATGTGACACAAACTTATTGGGAATTTCACAAGAAAAACAATGATGTGCTTGGTTTTAATGTAACTTTATTCTTTCATGAGTTATTTACAAGTTTCTGACCACTTATAAAATGTGTTCAATGTGCTTCCCAACCCATTGTGTTGGATTGTCAATGCAACCCTCTTCTCCCACTCTTCACACACTGATAGCAACACCGCAGGAGAAATGCTAGCACAGGCTTCCAGTATCCGTAGTTTCAGATGCTGCACATCTCGTATCTTCACAGCATAGACAATTGCCTTCAGATGACCCCAAAGATAAAAGTCTAAGGGGGTCAGATCGGGAGACCTTGGGGGCCATTCAACTGGCCCACGACGACCAATCCACTTTCCAGGACACTGTTCATCTAGGAATGCTCAGACCCGACACTCATAATGTGGTGGTTTACAATCTTGCTGGAAAAACTCAGGGAACGTGCCAGCTTCAGTGCATAAAGAGGGAAACACATCATCATCATCATGTAGAAATTTTGCATATCCAGTCGCCTTGAGGTTTCCCTTGATGAAGAATGGCCCCACTATCTTTGTACCCCATATACCACACCATACCATCAATTTCTGTGTTCCAACAGTCTTGGAGGGATCTATCCAATGTGGGTTAGTGTCAGACCAATAAAAGTTTGTCTCATCACTGAACAAAATCTTCTGCATAAACTGAGGGTCCTGATCCAATTTTTGTTTTTCCCATTCTGCAGCACCTGAAACTACGGATACTGAAAGCCTGTGCTAGCATTTCTCCTGCGGTGTTGCTATCAGTGTGTGAAGAGTGGGAGATGAGGGTTGCATTGACAATCCAACACAATGGGCAGCACATTGAACACATTTTATAAGTGGTCAGAAACTTGTAAATAACTCATGAAAGAATAAAGTTGTGAAATTCCCAACAAGTTTGATGTGTCACATGGCCCTCTGGCCATTTTGAACCCAACTTTTGTTTTATTCAATAGGAAACTTCAAAATGGCCACCATGGCCACCCATCTTGAAAAGTTTCCCCCCTCACATATGCTAATGTGCCACAAACAGGAAGTTAATATCACCAACCATTCCCATTTTATTAAGGTTTATCCATATAAATGGCCCACCCTGTATATTTTCTGGCTATGTAGATTACAGTGCTGCTATAAACAGCAGCTCACAAATTAAGTCTTCTCTGATCAGCATTGTTCCCTTTTCTTCATCTGGTCTGAGCCATGATAACGATTGCTTCCAGCCACAACTCTTCACGGTAAAACAAACCTATTAGGCTCCGCACTGTTCCAGCATCAGCCTCCAGATTGTGCCACACAATATATCCTACTTCCCAACACACCCAATTGCCTCCAGCCTCACCCACACACAATGCCTCTAGCCTGTAGGTAGGTAGCGTGGCTCCGGTCTTGCCCCTTTTACAAGTAAAGAGGAATATAGGGGCATAGGTGTAGAAAGGTGTACATGGGTAACAGAAGTGTAGAGGGGTGATAGATGGCTGTAGAGGAGTGTACATGGGTAACAGAAGTGTAGAGGGGTGATAGATGGCTGTAGAGGAGTGTACATGGTTAACAGGTGTTTGGGGTGTACATGGGTGGCAGAGTGGTTTAGAGGAGTGTACATGGGCAACAAAGGGGAGGACGGGGGTGCCAGGGTAGACAGAGGGGTGGAAAGGGGGGTTACAGTGGGTAGATATGGCTGATTACATAGACAAGGGTGTGGTGAGTGTTGGACGGGGGGTGGGGGGGGGGAAAGGAGTGACAAGGTGGTAAGAGGGGGTGGACATGGGTGACGGGGATGGACAGGGGTGAATGGGGCAGTGAACAGTGGGTTAGAGGGGTGGACAGGAGGGTAGACATGTATGATAGGAGGGTGGACATGGGAAATGGGGGGATGGATAGGGGAGACGGGGGGGAGGGGTGAATAGGGACATGGGTGACAGGGGGATGGACAGGGATAGACATGAGGGGTGAGAAGGGGTAACAGAGGGGTGACAGAGTGGAGAGGGTACAGTACCTTTTAAGCAAGCCAACTTGTTCCGACAGTGCCTTCTGCGGGGGACCGGGAATCCGTTGCAGCATCCCTGGTGAGTTCATCCCCTTTCCGGAGTAGCAGGGCACCATTTTCTTCACTACACCGGCCTGCCTGTGACTCACTCACTGCACCACAGGGGGGAGGGGAACACTGAGAAGTGCACACCGGCTATCCTTCCCATGTCATGGCCAAGCCCCCTCAATGCAAGTCTATGGGAGGGGGCGTAACTGCCGAACCAAAGGATAGGGGATAAGTTTTTAGATTGCATGGGTTCAGACTGCTGGGATCCCCACGATCTGCACAGCACCATGGCTCTCCCCAGAAAGGAAGTGTGTCGACACCCCCCCTCCATGTACCTCTATGGAAGAGCCAAAAGCTACCCGAATTCTGTATCTCCGGCTCTCCCATAGAGATCCATGGAGGGTACATTTCGGCCGCTTTGTGCAGGGGTTTGACACGCTCCCTTCCTAGGGAGAGCTAGGGTGCAAAAGAGGGCAGGTTCTATTGTACTCTATGTATACACCTCCTGTTCCAAATTCTGTAAATTATATTTTTCTCTTACCTAAATAATTGATGTAAATAACAGTCAGCATAATTCTCATGTTATCAACTATTAAGAGTACAACTTAAATTTTATTGAACAAACCTAAACAGTATTATTTTACAGTAATGCACTGTTCCAAATTATAACACACAGTAAGTTTCAAAACAGTAAAGAACTGAAAATTGTCATTTGTTGTGTTTGCAGCATATTTACTGAAATCAAAAGCTATTTAAAAATCAAACTTTTGACAATATTTTAACTTTTTAAACATTTTAACAGGTCACGTTACATTTTAACATAGCACCTCATGTAATTTTTCTGCCCAATGCAGCCTTTCTGCTTGTGAGCATTGGTTAGTGGTGGCCGAATTGAAGGTTTATGCACAGTTGCAAGACTCTTGAGGACTCTACACCTTGATGTCTGTGGAACTCCAGAGGCACCAGCAGCTTCAGATATCTGTTTGCTGCTCTGTAATGGTATTTTAGCAGCTGCTCTCTTGATCCGATGCATGGATCTGGTAGAAATCTTCCTCAATTTGCCTTTATCTGCACAAACCAGTCTGTGCTCTGAATCAGCCACAAATCTCTAAGTGCAATGATCACGCTTAAGTTTTTGTGAAATATCTAATGTTTTCATACCTTGTCCAAGGCATTAAACTATTTCACTCTTTTTGGCAGCAGTGATATCCTTTTTCTTCCCTATATTGCTTGAAAAGGGTGTTCTGCTTAATAATGTGGAATACACACCTTTAGTAGTTTTTCCTTAAATTGGGCTCACCTGGCAATCTAATTATCACAGGTGTCAGATTGTTTTCAGTGATCAAAAGTGCCCTGAGACACAAGGTCATCCATTAAACTGAAAAACAAAATATTTTCTTAAATAGAATTTGCAATAGGGTGTACACAAAGTCAGTGCACTTAAAAAGGAGTACTTATCCCCTAACCACAGGATAGGGCAGTGATCTTCAACCTGCGGACCTCCAGATGTTGTAAAACTACAACTTCCAGCATGTCCGGACAGCCGTTGGATGTCCGGGCATGCTGGAAGTTGCAGTTTTGCAACATCTGGGAGGTCCGCAGGTTGAAGACCACTGGGATAGGGAATAAGTAGCTGATCGCAGGGGTCCTACCGCTAAGGCCCCCACGATCTCCAGAACAAGAGCCAGGCTCGCTCACTGATGAGCACATTCCATTCACTTCTATGGGAGCACTGATTATGTCCAAGTGCTGTAATTGGATCGTTAAGACACTTCCATTAGAAAATTAATAGAGGGCATGCATCTGCAGCACACGCTCCTCACGGAGCACAAGGTCTGTCAACCCCCCCCCCCCCCCCCTGCCCCAAAATCAGCTACTTGTCCCCTATACTGTGGATAGGGGGTAAGTTAATTTTTGCCATAGTTCTCCTTTAACCCATTCCATCCCCAGGATGTATGGGTATGCCCTAGGAGGGCTGGTATCAATAGCTAGGGACCAAATCTAATCGCTTGCAGCATCGATCGCCACTGAACCCTTGCACCGAACCAGTGTGCCTGTTCCGCTTAACAATTGTGTCCTCTAGATGAGTCCACATGGTGCAGACTGCAGTACAAATAGATAATATTTGATTGTGGCAGGTACGGAACAATTAGCGTGTAACTCAGAATCAGTACAGGATAAATAATGTAATGTGGGACTTGATTGTGCCTACACAGACTGTAGAGAGCCCCCCACCAAACACACACACACACACACACACACACACTCTCCTTCAGTCCTGCCTGGATCACTAATTCACCACTCCTGTAATGAGCCTGAAGCTCATTTTTTTAGCACCATACCATGCATCATTGAATGGTTCTGCACCTTTTAGTCCATCCTCTTTGTGGCTATTTGAGGGCAGAGTCACAAAAAGAAAGGGTGCACTCAAAATGCTATCCCCTTCAGATTTGAGGGGGTTATTACACCTCTAAAGCAAACCATGAAGTAGAAAAAGTTTCAAATCTTAAGAGTAAGCTCAAATTGGCTGTACAAAGTTGGATTAAAACAAGACAATGGTCCCAGTTAGGAACAAGATCAGTTATCACTGGGCAAATAATGTCCTTAAATCTCTGTATTAGTAGCTCCTGCAAAAGGAGATGACCCTCCTAAGGCTCCTTTCACACTGCAGTTTGTGCCCGGCAGTGTGACGGCCGTTAGAAGATAGCTGGAGAAAGATTTGTGCTTGCAATGTCTTTTTCTCACACTATCTTCCAGCGGAATGATGGGAGTCATAACGGACGGCCGGGGATCCCATTCAAGTGAATTGGATCCTCTGTGTCCGTTATGACTCCCGTTTGTCTTCGTTACAAAAACGTACATTAATGGCAAAGGTGATAAAAATAGAAAAAACTAACTCTCCTTCCTCTGTTTCCCCTGTAGCGCCGCTACAGCTGTTCGGTCCTCCTCCTTGTGCACAGCTGTAGTGGCGCTACGGGGGAACAGAGGAAGGAGAGTTTGTTTTTATTTTTAGTTTTTTTGCAGCCCGGGCAAAACAGACTGAAGATACTTCTTTACACTAGACTACCCCTTTAATCCTTTTCTCCTCTTACCAGGCTCTTTTCCCCCCTTGACTCAAGCACCCCCTTCTTTACACTGCTGAAATACATTCACCAAAATGAACCGATTGAGTCAAGGCCTGCTGCCCTCTGCCGGCACTTGAAAATCTGTAGTGATTCCTTACAGTTCCTACTGGACCGGAGTAGAAGCATTTTGCTTATAATATAGATGCTGAAATGAGCCTGTATTACTGCAGCCTAAAAACAGACTATATTCACACACAGTGAGTTCAACCTAGTTATGATTAGTATTTATTACAAAAATAGAGTGAAAGCAGAAAATAAAATATGTAAATATTTTTCGTTATTTGTTCCATTCCTGGTTTTGGTAAAAATTTTTGATAAAAATACTGCTCAAAATGAAGATAAAAACACTGTTTCAACATTTTTAAGATCATTTTATTAAAAGAAGAGTTATCTTTCCACAGTAGTAAAAGCTTTGGCACATACAGTATAAAAAAAATAAAAATCACCAACCATAATTACATCAGATTCAATTGCCATTACTTCCTAGTTTTCAGAATTACTTTCTATAGTTAAGTAGAAGGAATCCTCTGAAGATGCAGCAGACATTGATAAATAACACTGAAGGAAGGTCAGGTATTAGTAAGGATTGTGCGGAGAAAGGAATTAAAATTGTGCATACGGTAAAAGACATCAGTGTAAGAAGCAGCCAGTTGGCGCTGCATTGGTAATATTAAAAAAAGCTAAATTGGTCCCTTTCGCTTGCGGCCTTCTTAATTTACCTAGTAACATCAACCTATCCTGTAGCCTATTAACAAAAGCAATACACTGCAGGGTTATGTGGGCCAAAAAAGGCCCTCTTCACACTGTATTTTCCTAGAAGGATCAAAATGACAACGCTGCCCAATATTAAAAATAGTCATTTCCCTTTTTGTTTCCCAGATCAATGTAAGCAAAATAAAAACAAAATTACAATCATTGAATACTGAATGGCATGGAAGTACTCCAGATGAACTTTGAAGCCTTATGTTGTCTGCCAGTCAGAGGAGGTGTCCACATCTTCCTCCACCCCACTTTGCTGCTCCACCAGGACAGCTAGAATACACTTATTGCTCTTGTAATAAGACTTAGTTCTTGGTCTGTTCAGAATGTTGTGTGTCTGCTTGAAGATCTGGTGGAAGGTAGCACTCAACGGGACATTTCACATTCTGCAAAGGATTTAAAGTTAAAAAAAAATAAAAAAATTAAATAAAAAAAAAAAATAAAAAGTCTGATTGCGGGAGACCCGCCGCTGGGCACCCCAGACATGCGATTCACAGAGCGAAATTTGCTCCGTGCCGGAAGACTGGCCATGCGGAGGATCGTGACATCTTAACCTCACGGCCACACCCCCTCAATGTAAGTCTATGGGAGGGGTGTGGCGGCTGTCACGCCCCCTCCGATAGACTAGCATTGAGGGGGGCGTGGCAGTGACATCACAAGCCTAAACAAACGCTGGATGCAGCAGGGAGATCACGGGGGTCCCCAGCAGCGGGACCCCCGTGATCAGACATCTTCTCCCCTATCCTTTGGATAGGGATGTCTAGTGGTGGTGTACCCCTTTAAGATAGGTCACAGTCACAATACTTGCTTGGCGGTACAGTTGCTAAGGCAGCTGTGCACATCTTCATGCTACATGTTAAAGTTCACAAATTGAATATCTACACAAACACTTGCCTCATTTTATGTTCCTCCAAACAAATCTAAAATGTAGGTGTGTCAATATAGCTTCCCTAGAATGAGTATTTAAAAAGGACAGAGGCAACATTAATAGTTCCATCCATCTACATTATATGTATTCAATACTTACAAAGTTCTGCTGATATCTTTGTGTGTACTGGGAAACAGTGTGTCCTGTGGTGTCAGGGGAAACGGCTGCTCCTGGTCTTCTGCAGTTATCACAGCGCCACCCCTGTCAAAACAAGCAGGATTGTTCAAATACAATTTCGCTATAAAAACACTTCCAGATTATCCTTAACTCCACACAGACATTACACTGTTTTTGTGATGCCAGCATAACTGGCCTATACACATTATTAAAAAAATTATTCTATTAATCTCTATCTCCACGTATGTAAATAAGCCAACAATTTAAATACATATCACCAACCTGTTGTCCTCCATAGCATGTACACGAGCAGATTGCTCCAAGGTATTCCTTTTGCCATTGCTCACCAACGTTATACATTTTCCCATCATCATAGCAAGTAGCTTCATCTGTAAAAAGCAAACATGCATTTATATTAAAAAATTACTACAATTGTGGCCTTATGCTTACCCTAAATAAACTAAAAAAAAATTTGTCCAGCACAGCTACCTCCTTCAAGCTATTAGACAAGGGTCCCAAAAGGTAAACCCAACGCTGGAACAAAAAGCAGACTACCCCTTTACCGCTAAAGTCAGAGCAGCATTACACTACTGTTGTAATAACAATGGTACACATTGTATCTATTTTAACTAGGCATAAAACTGTTATACTTACGAGGCTCACACTTGAACTCCCCCTTCCCATTTCCAAGACAAGTGCAGCTCATCATCTGTCCATTTTCTCCGCGACGGTCCCATTTCTCACCGATCCTGTGGTTGACCCCATTGTCATGGCACCATTCTATGAATCATAACAGATAGATTAAGAAAAAATATATATATGAATGTTCCTGCTGAAAAGTCCTGTTTAACCCCTTAACGACCACGTCCATGTGCCATTAAGGTGGTATGGCGCGGGCTCTCGACTCCACGTCATACCGGCCGGCCTTCAGCCGATTCCTGTAGCGCGCGGGGGGAGGCGTTAATAGCAGACATGCGGCGATCAACCCTTTAGAGCCCTGCTTTCAAAGCTGACAGAGGCGTCTAAAGGTGCCTCTATCCCATCCCTGGTGGTCCATTTGGGGCGGGGGGGGGGGGAATTGGACTGTTGCGGTGCAGTTGGAGGTAACCTTAGGGCTTACCTCTCCTTCCACGGCAGCTCCTGTGCTCTGAATGATAAAGCCTGGCAGGACACACAGATCAATGTGGTTTTATATTGATCTGTATGAGGAATCAAAGTCCTAAAAGTCCTAAGGGGACTAAAAGTGTAAAAAAAAAAAGTTATTATAATATATATATATATATATATATATATATATATATATATATATATATATATATATATATATATATATATATATATATATATATATATATATATATATATATATATATATATATATATATATATATATATATATATATATTATAATATAATAAATATATATCATTTTAATCCCTTCCTTATTAAAGGTTTCAAAGCTTGAAAAAGACCAGGGAGCTGGTTGAAACGTTGTTCTGGACACCCTCACTGTGATGGAATAAAAACTTTTTTGGATTTTACTACCCAGTGTGCTGCGGATATTTCCAATTTTTGCTTACATATGGATCCCTGACCTGGGTCTGGACTCTGCGTGCACCGATTCTTGTTTGCCTGGGGTGCTGCTCTCCTTCTATTTACATCTATCTATGTCATAATAAAAACAAACATGTGGTATCGGCGCGTGCATAAAATGTTCGAACTATAAAAATATATCGTAAATTAAACGGCACGGTCAATGGCATACGCGCAAAAAAAAAATTCCAAAATAGCGTATTTTTGGTCACTTTTTATACCATAAAAAAAAGGAATAAAAAGCGATCAAAACAAATATCATACTGATTAAAACTTCAGATCACAGTGCAAAGAATTAGCCCTCATACCACCCCGTACGCGGAAAAATAAAAAGTTATAGGGGTCAGAAGAGAACAATTTTAAATGTATACATTTTCGTGCATGCAGTCATGATTTTTCCAAAAGTACGACAAAATCAAACCTATATAAGTAGGGTATCATGTTAACCGTATGGACCGACAGAATAAAGATAAGGTGTCATTTTTACTGAAAAATGTACTGCATAGAAACGGAAGCCCCCAAAATGTAAGAAAATTGTGTTTTCTTCAATTTTGTCGTACAATGATTTTTTTGCCCGTTTTGCCGTAGATTTTTGGGGAAAATGACTGATGTCATTACAAAGTAGAATTGGTGGCGCAAAAAAATAAGCCATCATATGGATTTTTAGGTGCAAAATTGAAAGGTTTGATTTTTAAAAGGTGAGGAGGAAAAAACAAAAGTGCAAAAACAGAAAACGCTTGGTCCTTAAGGGGGTTTTAAAAGTTGTAAATAAATCAGAGCAGTAGATAGCTGGCACAGGTTACAGTTTTCTTTTATAATTTCTGGGATAAGCACAGTGCTGCACTTTATTGCTGAGCATTGGATTAAAGTTGTAGTGGAGAGAACACAATATAATATATTATATCTATAGCCATTGCTCATTGGAGTGTACTTGCTTTAATACCCACTGCAATAAAGTTGGATATACATACATATATATGTGTGTGTATAATATGTGTGAGAGATAGTGGTTCCGGGCTGCTATCTTCAATGGGGGCGCCTCTTCTCAGCGCTTCGGGCCCAGAATAGAGGTGTTGCCTTGACGATGACGCAGAAGGACGTTGGTAATGAACGTACCTCTGCGTCATTGTCAAGGCAACGTGACTATTCTGGGGCCGGGACCGAAGAGCTTAGAAGAGGCCTCCCCGGTGAAGATAGCAGCCCGGAACCACTATCCCACCGGACCACCTCCTCTCCGGACAGTCCTGCGGCACCGGACCAGCGCCGAGCGGAGGTGAGTACTGTAAAGAACTAAAGGGGGTGAGAGGGGGCTGGATGATGTCGAAGGCCGCAGTGGTCTTCAACCTGCGGACCTCCGGAGGTTTCAAAACTACAACTCCCAGCAAGCCCGGACAGCCGATGGCTGCCCGGGCTTGCTGGGAGTTGTAGTTTTGAAACCTCTGGAGGTCCGCAGGTTGAAGACCACTGCGGGTGGAGAGTTCACTCAATTATAAGCCGAGGGGGGCGTTTTCAGCACGAAAAATCGTGCTGAAAAACTCGGCTTATACTCGAATATTATAATATATATATATATATATTATATATATATATATATATATATATATATATATATATATATATATATATATATATATATATCTATATATATCTATATATATATATCTATATATATATCTATATCTATATCTATATATATATATATCTATATCTCTATATCTCTATATCTCTCTCTCTCTCGCTCTCCAATGAGCGACAGTCATTTAGTGGCTTCCACTTCAAGTAACTGAGTAAAAAGCTTACATGGCCTGGTAGAAGCCCAAACCATTCTTACAGTATATTTAGTTTCTTACCCACAACTGCTGTATGTCGTAGCAATTAAGATTTTAAGAAATATTACTGTAAAAGTGCAGCATTCTTCATGCTTGATAAAAACGCTTGTCAAACATCAAGTGCCAGAAGGCATAGATTGATCAAGTGGTTTCTATTTTAGATCTTCCTGCAGATCATCATTTGGTATTAAAGTGTTCTGGGGTTAACAGTGCCATCCCTGAGAGGGCAAACAGCCCCAGGTCTTGACAAGGACCATGTAAACACTGGAGTATACTCACTTGAAGAGTCACACTTGAAGTGTCCACTTCCATAACCCAGACACTTGCACCAAAGTTTAAACCCAGACTCTGACATACGTTCCCACTCCTGCCCGACCGCGTAATGTGCGCTGTTGAATGTATCATAACAGGTATCCTCAACAGGTTGCAGGGCGCCATCAGGGACATCTGTCAGAACAAAGCATTCAATAAGAAGACAACCAGACTAAAGACATTTGACAGCATTGTGCAATCACAAAACCACAAAAAGGGTTAATGATACTGTTTCCAATAACTGGCAGAAATGTGACAGCTGCAGCTCTAGGCTATAATACTTAACTTATCAGTTCTGAGTTACATCTTATAACTTAATACAATGTATAACATTGTAAAATGCTTAGCATATAATAAGGGAATAGAATAAAAAGAAAAGAAAAAAAAAGTGCATTATGTATGACCTTACCAGTATTACTGACAGTCACCAGTTCCTCCAAGACTTTGTGGCGATCTAATCCTTTAAGGGCCTCCACAATTATATTGTAAGTTGCTCCTCGGGCAAGACCATTTAGTCTGGCACTCGTAGATGTTCCAGGAACTCTAAACTGTAAAAAGACATTTATAATAATACTAAGACATAGGTTAACATTCCATCACATTTGATGTGGATAATGCAGTGTTCACATGTTGCAGTTGTCTAACGGCATTTTCACTTTTATCGCAAGGAATATGTCATTTATAGGTGAAGCTGCAGATAAAAGAAGTCACAGAGTATCCTTTATATTCTCTCCTGACCTGTTTCTGTAAATACACGTACTTCCCATTAAATAATTCTGGAACATCTTTTCTTCTAGTTTTGCCAAATTGTGGGAATTTGGGTTTCGTAGAGCCGCATTCGCTTTTATTACACTGAACTGCAATGGCCTTAATGCCTCAAGGAGCATACATGTAAAACAGATGGACCTTAATGGCATCCATTTAACAGATATGTCACGAAAAGCTTATTGGTTAAACAGATGCCATTATAGCCTATGGCACACTCCGTTGCCTACATTTAACGTATGCCTGTAGCTTTCCCTGGCATATACATTAAACAGAGGCCAAAAAACAGTACCTTACACATACTCTTGAATTCTAAAGTTTTTATGGTGCACTAAAATTCTTTAGATCACTATCTACTAAATATAATTGTATTGTATTGTATAAGTATCAGCAACTTTACCTCAATAGGAGGTTCATCTTCACCCACAGGATGACAAGAAATGACGTATTCAGTGGTCTCCAGTAAAGGTCTCCATGAAATTGTGGTGTGTGATGCCACCTCCTGTACACCCGTATCATTGATCTGAGGTCCGTAGCCATGAGGATAAGGCCCATCGAAATCTCCTCTGATATGAGGGTATCTTTCAACCACCTCTGGGTACCCGTCTGGCGTAAACTGCCCTGGTCTCACAGGGGAAACTGTGGTGGGCACACCGGGACTTCTAAAGCCATGTTCCTCAATGACCTTTCCTACATGGGCTGGACTGGATGGTCCTACAGAGCCTGGAAGTTGGATACCGTTACCATTGTCAAACGTTGTCTGTCCAACAAAAGGAGTTCTCTCTGTTTCGGAGGGTACATCGAGGATTTCAGGGCCTTTGCCCGGATGAGGAAGTGTTACCAGTACAGGGAGCTCATCTGGCCAAAAAAAGCGTTAGGAGCAATAAAAGCAAAGCATTAGTTTAAGCAGGCAGCAGCAATGATTTGTGGTACCGCTGCATCTAGCAGTCATGGTACTGTGAAAATTGTAAGAATTTTTATGCTGTAAAGAGGACAAATTAAATCCACTGGGGAATCCAAGTACACAGTTGGAACATTCAGCCACTTACTGCTGTACATGCTGTGCTTTCACAACAATATTTCAGCTTTATACATGGATCAGCCATTCTAAGAGATAAATTACAAAATTACAGAGATCATATAGAAATCTCTTCAACCAAAAGCGTGGCTCCGCATTTATGCCCATATTGCTTAAGTGTTAAAAGGGGTACTCCGCTGCTCAGCGTTTGGAACAAAATCTTAAAGTCGGGAGATTGTGATGTCCTAGCCCTGCCCCCTCATGATGTCACACCCCACCCCCCTCTCCGCTGCTCAGCGTTTGGAACAAAATCTTAAAGTCGGGAGATTGTGATGTCCTAGCCCTGCCCCCTCATGATGTCACACCCCACCCCCCTCAATGCAAATCTGTGGGAGACTTGCATTGAGGGGACGGTGTGTGATGTCATGAGGGGACGGGGCTATGATGTCACACGCTCCCGGCGCTAGCTCTAAGCAATCGGAACATTTTGGTCCAAACGCTGAGCAGCAGAGTACCCCATTATAGGTCTTATTCTTTCATAGAAGCCAATGGAGTCTGATTGGATAGTGATGAAAATAAGACCTTATATAACATCCGATGGAGCATGGCATCTACACATATGGTTCTTATCGTTAAAAATTGCAATACCAAGAAGGAAACGCCCCAGGGATTTCCCCAATTTCACAATCTATAGGCATGTTAATGATCTGCAAATTGTTAGCATGCCAGGGTGTGTAAAGGTCAGTGGCGTTCATTGTTTATTAAATAAGGATTGGTTTTGAATATTTTTTTATTTTTTATTTTGTTTCCAATTATTTTTTATTACTTGATTATCAAACTACATTTCTATTGATGCTGTGATTTCCATAATTCTACAACCTTTCCATCTTGGCGTTGCAATTTTAATGGGGGTGAATAGTTGAAACAGATCCAGCAAATTTCTCCAAAAGACCACCTCTTTGAGGGATAGATTCAGTCCACCATACGTTATGCATAGTGACTATTAACGAAGACCAAATCTTTGAAATCATTTCAAATCTTTGAAAATATTTCACTGTATATGAAAAGCTATAAAACTAGGATCTATTTGGTATCTACTGAATAAGGCAGGGATAAAAGTGTGAATGAGGTTTTGATCTAAATTTGATTAGAATTGGTGACGAAACATTAATGTGAGGCAATCACACTGAAAAAAAAAGTATTTTTAAAAAACTATAATTAGAGATAACAAATTTGCTTAATTGCAGAATCCATTCATAGATTTAATGTTTTTACAAAAACCCCCAAAAAATATATAGTTTCCGAGACTTTGGTGAAAGTAAATTTTTGTTGATCATCTTAAAAAGGGGTTCTCCTGAGAATAGGCAAGTATGTGCTTGGAGGGCGTGTGACCACTAGGACTCCCACCAATGATAACAGGGGTTCCATTTCTCCCCCCCTCCCTAGAATCCTAGTGAATTATGTGGAAGTAAACACATGCTTCCACTTCATTTATTTAAAATAAGGCTGAGTGCAGTTCTTACTTGAGGACAAGAGACACCCCCTTGTTCTTCTGATCATTAGGGGTGCCAGCAGTGTGACTCCCTATTATAATAGACACTTGTCAGCTATGCTGTGGATATGTGATACATTTTAAGGTTTTATATCCCAGGATTACCCCTTTTTAAAATTACCTTCTTGTCTTTTTTATAAATACAAATTATATAATTGGAAATCCCAGACAATCACTACGATATGCCATAAATATTAACCTGGTTCTACAGCCCTCCACGAGCGCTGTACTTTTTATTTGGGGCTGTACCTGGAATTACAGTTAAGTACAGCTTTGTTCCAATCAAATAACTTTAAAGGGTTACTCCAGTGCAGAACATCTTATCCCCTATCCACAGGACCCCATGCTCTCTCCATACAGAGATTACATTGACTACAGCATAGAGCTTTGGCCATGTGTCTCTACTGGAGAGCTCAGAAAACCACTTTACAAATTTAAAGAGTACCTGTCATCAACAAAAACTTTTAATATGTTTTTCATAATCATTAATGAAGACATTGTAATATATCTTCATTAAAAAATATAAATATTTATACCAGTTTTTTCATTTTATACTTTTGGCCACTAGGGGTCTCTCTTGTATGCCTGGTCTGCAGGCAGCTTCGTATGCTTTTCATAGTGAGTGTACAGCCTTTAGGACTAATGCTGAAAGGGCACTGGTCCTTCCACAGGAAGTTCAGTACTCAGCTCCCAGTCACCTCCCCCCCTGCCCCTCACCACACGTTATCTACCGCCCCTGGTTGTCAGCATTGACTTTTTTTTTTACAGAGACACAGAGAGACAGAGACACAGAGAGACAGAGACACAGAGAGACAGAGACACAGAGAGACAGAGACACAGAGAGACAGAGACACAGAGAGACAGAGACACAGAGAGACAGAGACACAGAGAGACAGAGACACAGAGAGACAGAGACACAGAGAGACAGAGACACAGAACAGACAGGACAGAGAGACAGGACAGACAGGACAGACAGGACAGACAGACAGGACAGACAGGACAGACAGGACAGACAGACAGGACAGACAGGACAGACAGGACAGACAGGACAGACAGACAGGACAGACAGGACAGACAGGACAGACAGGACAGGACAGACAGGACAGACAGGACAGACAGACAGGACAGACAGGACAGACAGACAGGACAGACAGGACAGAGAGACAGGACAGACAGGACAGAGAGACAGGACAGACAGGACAGAGAGACAGGACAGACAGGACAGAGAGACAGGACAGACAGGACAGAGAGACAGGACAGACAGGACAGAGAGACAGGACAGACAGGACAGAGAGACAGGACAGACAGGACAGAGAGACAGGACAGACAGGACAGAGAGACAGGACAGACAGGACAGAGAGACAGGACAGACAGGACAGAGAGACAGGACAGACAGGACAGAGAGACAGGACAGACAGGACAGAGAGACAGGACAGACAGGACAGAGAGACAGGACAGACAGGACAGAGAGACAGGACAGACAGGACAGAGAGACAGGACAGACAGGACAGAGAGACAGGACAGACAGGACAGAGAGACAGGACAGACAGGACAGAGAGACAGGACAGACAGGACAGAGAGACAGGACAGACAGGACAGAGAGACAGGACAGACAGGACAGAGAGACAGGACAGACAGGACAGAGAGACAGGACAGACAGGACAGAGAGACAGGACAGACAGGACAGAGAGACAGGACAGACAGGACAGAGAGACAGGACAGACAGGACAGAGAGACAGGACAGACAGGACAGACAGGACAGAGAGACAGGACAGACAGGACAGACAGGACAGACAGGACAGACAGGACAGACAGGACAGACAGGACAGACAGGACAGACAGGACAGACAGGACAGACAGGACAGACAGGACAGACAGGACAGACAGGACAGACAGGACAGACAGGACAGACAGGACAGACAGGACAGACAGGACAGACAGGACAGACAGAGAGACAGAGAGACAGAGAGACAGACAGAGGCTGCCGTCCCTCCCCTGTACTTAGTCTTTATGCATTGGCTGTCTGGGCATGCTGGGAGTTGTAGTTTTGCAACAGCTGGAGGTACCCTGGTTGGGAAACACTGCTGCAGAGGGAGAGCAGCATACAGGAAGACTGGCAGAAGCAGAGTCCCGGCCAGGCTTCATGTGACATCATGCCTGCCGGGACCCGCCTCCTTCCACCCCTCAGAAAAAGACTGAGCTAATGAAGAGGGATAAAAAAATAAATAAAAAAAAAGTGTATTTCCACAGTGTTTAAAACCTCAATAAACACAGGGATAGGCATAGTTAGAGTAAGGGACAGATGGGGAGGGGGATCCGGGAAAGTTTAGTTGATGACAGGTACTCTTTAACATTAGAAAATAATCCAAATATAATTCTATAAAGCAGCAAGGTATTTTCACTAGCTGTTTTAGCTGCAATTAATTTAGTCAGAATTACCAGACAATGCCTAAAGCTTATCAGCGCAACAGGCAAAACTAAAACTATGCAATGCAAAAGCTGCAATAAAAAGTGAGCAGCGTGCAAACTGCCTACTGCAATGCACTTCAAGCTATTTTTCTGCTGTCTTGACTAAAGAAAAAACACTGCTTTATCAAAAACCATGCACAATTTTAGGCTTAGGTACCTACACATCATTTTAAGATGTAACTTTAACTTATAAGATTTAACTTATTCCCACTCTGCTAAATTATGTTACTTTTTGGAACAGTAAAATACCTGTCTTCTTCCGGCCAGTAAGAGGCTCACTCTTCTGGTTATTCCTTACAGCAAATACATAAATAATGTATTCTACATCAGGTTCCAAGTCTAAAAAAAGAGGGAAATTAAAGAAAAATACCATGAAATAACAAAATGAATTTAACAGTTGTGCCCATCTGCCTCTTATAGAATATCCACCTACTTTAAAACCCCTTTGAAATTGTGCACACATAGAAAGGGATGATGCAGCAAAGTAGCAGAATGCTATTAACCATGTATTAAGATACTCACTAGTGATGGTGGCCTCAGTGGTTCCTGCTGGAAGTCGAGGCAGATGTTCCTTAGGCACTCCACCAACTCTCTCGTACTTAATGATGTATCCAGTAATACGGGAACGAGGAGGTTGCCAGGAGAATAAGAGGGAGTTGGGTGTGCTGGTCAAGAAGCGCAGATTTGAAGGGCTATCCACCGCTGTAAAATTACAGGAAAAAGTTATTTGCAAGTATACAGAGGTAGATCATCTGCACACTATGAAAGAAGCAAATGGGGGTCAGTAATCGACCTCCTTATACAGTTACCTGTTGATACATCTACAGTGACAGGGGAACTACGGGCATTGTCATTTATGGTGTACAGGTAGATCTTGTAGTCTGTTCCAGGCTGTAGTCCTAGAATATGAAAAGTTTGTATGAGTTTTGAGGTTCTACAAGTATATACGCATTAGGTCAGCCATACCCAACACTCCCTGAGCAAGAATGGAGCCATACCTGTGATTGTGTAGGTTCTAACATCAGGTTTTATCACTCTCTGAATAGGAGTCTGACCTCCAGAAGGTACTGCTTCAATCAGGAAGCCAGTGATTGTTTCTGTCTTAGTGCGCCAGGTAAGGGTTACTGTAGTTTCTGTAATATCTGTAACACGTGGACGTCGAGGTGGACTGACATCTAGGAACAGATACAATGATGTAAGTTAAATCAGTCATGGAAAGAATAATTGTAAAAATTAGTAAGAGAAACATATTAAAAAGAAAAAAAGTAAGTATCCGAGACAGGAAAGCAACACACTACCATTCCAAGCTAGGACTATGAGTCAGGATAGGGATTGTGAGTGCTAGTGTAGACATAATCCCTAATAATTGGTTCTAGGACCTAAATACTTACTTTCAAGGGTAGAAATTGTGCCTTGTAGTGGCTGACTCATAAGTCCATCCTTGACAGCATATACATTGACTTCATATTTGGTAGCAACCTGTAAAATAATATAGTAAATAGTTTTATTTATTTTTAAGAAAACGTAGCACAATGGAGTATGCATATACATAGAGAAAAAGACAAAAGACTTGCTCGAAGGAAAGGATTTCACTTTTTTTTCTGGCAGTTTTTGAGCCAAAGTCAGAAGTGGATCCATAAGGGAGGAGAAGTGTAAGTCCTTCCTTTATATGTCCTATTCATTTTGAATACACTTCTGGCTTTGGCTCAAAAACTGCCACTGCAGGCATGCTTTAGTATCCTCCGACTATTTATTTTTCCTCCCACACTTAAACACACCGATAGGTTTCCGGGTTATAATAGTGGATATGTTTCTTGTCCTCTAATAGTGGACCCAGTAAGCATATGTGTCCAAGATAGGGAAGTAAAAAAATAAATAAAATTAATGCCATTTAAGGCTTATGATGAATGAGACTGAGGTGCCGTCAGCTGAGGCTTACCATGAGTCCAGTAATGGAGGTGACTGTTGTACTAGCTGGTAAATCAATCTCTTTCATGGGCCCAGTTTTCTCCTTAGGGTTCACACGCACACGGTACCCAGTTAGTTGGACATTAGGTGCATACCAGCTTAATGTAAGGCCAGTTGGTGAGACTTGAGAGAACTGAAGATTTGTTGGAGCAGGAATTGCTGCAAGGCATATAGCAAATGATTACAGGACTGGAAGGAGGAGCGACCAAAAAAAAACACACCACAAACAAAGAACATGCATAAACAGCATGCAGTGCACATCAATGAGAACAACCCACACACATTGATTATATAGACCTTCAATACCAACACTGGGAAAAAGAAAAACACAAAACAAAAAAACATAAGAGAAAACAAACACTCATCTACAACTTGACACTTAGGCCCCTTTCACACTACAAAATTAATTCGTTTTAAAGATCCGTTGGAAGTTCCATCTGAAAATCTGCTGAAAAACGGCAGTTACAAATTCCTATACGGCCGTTAGAAAATCCCATAGACTAATTAAGAAATTCATTCTGTTTTTCTATTCCTGGACAACCCCATTAAAAAGACACAACCTTGCAAACATAAAGTGGATATTAAGACATGGAAAGTGGTGGAAGAAAATTGGGCATCTTCAGGTGAATGGCTTTAAGTGCAGAAGATTGAAGGGGCCAACATGAGGAAAGGACACAAGGAACATGCCATGCGTCCGGATACCTGTACTCTGGACTCCAATGAGGGGCTTGCTTTCCATGTCATCGTGCAATGCTACGATGCTCACAGTGTACTCTGTGCCAGGCCTGAGACCGTGCAATTCTGCAGTCTCATCATTAGACTCAGGTGCAGGAAACAACTCTCTGATTCCATCCTCAGGGCTTGAGTAGGTCACCCGGTAACCAGTAACCTGCCCCTCTGGGATTTCCCAAGTCAGTCTAATTGAATCAACTCCTACTTCTGGGAATAGCAGTCCCTTGGGTCGGTCAACGTCTGTCAGGCAAATTAATCATAAAAGCAGTTAGCAGCAAATACAAGCAGCAGAGGGATAGCGGCAGGAAAAGAAGAAAACTCTTCCTAGTACTAAACAGGCTATCCTCACCATAAAAATCTATATTTTTGCAATATACATAGGTGGCATCTAAAAGAGGTTAAACCCAACAACTGCAATTTATGTTCCAAACTGCTGATGACGTTAGAGCAAGGAAGCACATGATACTCTTCATATATTTGTCTGTTTCCATTACATAAACAATGTTATTTTATTCTTTGGTGCCAAGTGTTAGAGAGGTGTTCCTAAGCCTTTGAAGTGCTGCAGGCTGGAATACCTCCTCACTCTCCCTGCTTGATTGGCCGTCAGCTGGAAGCTTAGCCTTGTTTGTAACACTTGGCACTTTTCATATATCCATCAGCTTTTATAATGTAGAAAAATTATTTTATTCTGTAGTGTCAATTGTCTCCTTACCCTAAGAGCTATTTAACAGTGTAGCAGTTTAGAATGTCACTTGCAGCTGACAGATTTCCTTTAAAATACTAAATATGGAGAAAAATCTGATTAATAACTTAAGGAGCCTAACTGAAAATAGCCATTTTTTGGAGCAATAGCTTTTGCCATTTCAAAGGCAAAAACAAAAGCCTGAAGGTGTATTTTCCAATGCTGGCAGGCACACAGATACATTTTAAACACACTTACTATGTGGGCAAAAAAAAAAACTAAACAAAAAAAAAAAACAAAAAAAAAAAACAGCAATTAGCAATTCTCAGTAAAACCCACATTGTTATTTTCGACGCCACAAACTACTGGTGCCTGCCAGCACATCAGAATACCGCCACGCCCCCTGCCATAGACTTGCATTGAGGGGGCGGGGCGTTAAATCACAATACTCCGTTCCCCCTGCGTCGCCTGTCATCAGCCACAGAGCGATCCTCACTCTGTGCAGCTAAGAAACGGGGGTTCTGCAGAAGAGATCGTGGGGGTCCAAAGCAGGGGGACCCCTGCAATCAGACATCTTATCCCCAATCCTTTGGATAGGGGATAAGATGTCTAGGGGCGGAGTACTCCTTTAAGGCTGGGTTCACATTGAGTATTCTCTGGCCTGATATAATCTGCCTGAAGAATCTGAGGGCATCCTGTGACAATCAGCAGCGTGAGGATCGCATGGACATTGCGGTCCCCGAAGACTGCAATGTATTCCGCTCAGATTCTGCTTAAAGAAACAGAGGTCATTCTTTCAGCCGCAGCGGCATTCTGTAGTGGGCTGTGCAGTGGAATCCTATTGACAGCAATTGGATTCTTCTGTACTGGAATTTTCAAGTGTAATTTTTAAGAGGAATTACGCTTTGAAATTCCTGAACCCTGCCCAACTTTGCTGCTACCAAACCTAACTAAAGCTTTAAAAGGAGCAGATGCAGATTAAAACCACCACATATGCAATAGCTGCAAAAAAATAAAAAATAAAATAAAAATTGAAAGCTAATCTGCAAAAGCCACAAATGTGCACTATTGCATTATTACTGAAAGCAGTTAGCGACCAGCATCAATAGGTTTTACTGGCAAAATTAGTTTAAAAAAAAGCAATGTACAATAAGCCCATTAATTTGGTCTATAGCATTACGGTTACATATTTGCTGGTCAAAATGGTTGACTAATCAACCCAGTCAAGAGAAGGTCTTAATTCTAGATGCATCTAGTTATAGATTTTATAGTCTGGGCAAAAAGGTAAAATGCACCACAAAAGGCAGCCAAGGATAAACAAAACATGATATCCTATATATATGTGATCTATAAAAGGAGGATCCATACACTTGATCTTTGGGGTTTAAACAGGTTATCAACATAAAATATTCAAGATGTACTAAACCCTAATGGAAAGTTTTCAGTACTATAAGAAAAATACGGCAGAACAGCAAGGGGATACGCACTGGTAACGGCTGTTTCAACAATGGGTTTGCTTTCTCCACTTATTCCCTGGGCATACACACTGACGACATACTCAACAGTTGGTTGAAGCCCCACAATGGTCATCTCTGTTTGATCTGTTGGAAAAGAAAACATATATAGTGGGTGTGGTGTTCGTATTTAAAAGTGAACATGCAAAGCAAAAACTAACAAAATAAATTGATAAAATAAAAAAAAAGAAGAAAAAAAAAATTATGAAGCTCACAGCAAGTCGAATTATGCAGTCACACATATACCGTGTTTACGCATGCTATATGCGCCATTCCTCAAGCATCTAATACAAGAGGAGTAAGCCAGTCTCTTTATTCATGCATTATATTAATTTATGTTAGAAAGTGCAAACATACATTACTTTTATCCTGATTTATATTATACTTTTTTTTTCCCCCCGCACAAAACCAAAATCTTACCTGCAGGTACAGTTTGTGTAATAGTCTCACCCTGACCACTCTTGGGGACACTAGTCACCCTATATCCAGTGACAGGGCCTGGAGAAGGTGTCCATCGTACATGAATGCTTTCATCTTGGACGTCAGTGACCTTCATCTCTGTGGGCTGGTCCACTCCTATCAAACAAAGAAGATAAAAAATATATGACTTGCAGGGGCTCGACTGTAAACCTAGAACAAGGTGTAACAGATTGGGAAACAAAATTAGTATATTTTATACAAAGTCTACCTGTGGCATATGTAATTGTAACAGGTTTGCTGGTGGCAGGACTATCTCCACGACCAGTGACAGCATAGACAGTAATGGTGTAGCTCACGCCTGGCTTTAGGTTATTAACCGTTGCACTGTTGGAAATTCCAGGAACGGTGAACTCGTCAACTGGGCCATGAGATCCTGTAGATTTTTGTAGACAAAAAACACACACACTGTCAACATTCTAATAAAATATATGTACTACATAAAAAGGCTATGTAGAGATACGTCGTGGGTGCTGGAGTTAGGAATCCCAATCCTTAGATAAATCTTAATAGAGCTTTGCACACCACTTGTTCACTGTGACGTAGATACTGATTTTATTAGCAATCCAAAAGCAAACAATATGAAGTTTCTGTCCTAACTGAAACGTCATAAAGTTTGCTTTTGGATTGCTAATAAAATCAGTATCTACTTCACAGTGAATAAGTGGTGTGCGAAGTTCTATTATTAAGAGCTACATAAAAAAGCTTTACAAATAACAGTGTCTTACCAGTCTGAGAAGTAGTAATTCTGTAGTACCGCACATTGACTGCAGGTGCATCCCAGGCAATGGTGATAGAGTTGGGGTTGGCAGATGTTACCTGTAGATCCGTTGGAATATCAGATACTAGAAAAAAAAAAAAATGATATACAAAAATGAATTTATATGCACACACACACACACACACACACACACACACAAACACACACACACTTTAGTGAGAGGAAGAAAAAAAAAAAAAAAAATTTCAGATGCATCAAACACACACACACACACACCCCTAAACACATACCAGTAGCTTGCTGTCCTACAAGAGGTAAGCTCTCCTGAGAAGCAGCGACAGCAATGATGCTCACAAGATATTCAGAGCCAGGAATGAGGTTAGTAAGGGTGATAGAGTTGCGGGATGGTGGAATTCTTTCCTCCCTTGGACGTCCAGCTCCACTCTCCAACTGGTACCGCACTCTATATCCGGTGATGGTTGCACGAGGAGCAATCCAGTGCACAGTGAAGGAGTTTGTGGTGATTTCAGAAAAGTCCATTCCAGTTGGGGAATCCAAGGCTTATATTAAAAGATATATAAATTAACGTTTTTAAAGTCAAATATTCCTGTAGTATACATATGATATAATATAATTAAATTTAAGACGCTGAAACGCCAATTTCTACAAAAAGTTTTAAAGGGGTAGTGTCAGCGGTTATGTTCCGATTCAAGTGTAAAATCCACATGTACATCCTGAGAGAATCTTGCATGTGTAAACATGGCCTAACCAAGAGAATAAGGGTTCTTTTACATGGGCAGATACCTGCTTGACAGGAGCGATGATCTACTATGTACAAGTCAATTGGTGCTGTGAAAAAACGCCGCAGTCAGATGTTAGCTGCAAGACAATAGTAAACTGCAAAATGCCAGATCCACTTGGCGTTTATTTTTAGTTTTTATCCTTTGGCCGTTTTTCAGCTATTTTGGGCTCAGAGGCTGTTTTTCAAAAATGACCTCAAAGTTCAGAGAATGGCTTTTTTTCCAAAAAAAATCTTGGCATCTTCCTCCCATAGAAGTCTATGAGAGTGAAAAAACACCAAGAAAAATGCCATGTGAGTTTTAACGTTGGCGTTTTTGCAGGCGTTTTTTTAATCTTTTTTTGGACTTTGGCGATCCTAAAAAAGGGATGGACATACCTTTTTCATAAAAATTTCTTAGGGTACCATTAAAAAATAAATACAGTAGTGATAAAAAAATTATTTAACGAAATTTATATTGTCATAAAAAATAAAATTTCGATAAACACCCCAAATGCATATTTTTTGTAAATTTGTAAAAAAAAAAAAAAAAAATGCCAAAAAGGGGCAAAAACTGCAATTTCCACTCAAAAGGCAACAAAAAATGCCAGAAGAAAAGAAAAAAAAAAAAGAATTTCTGGGAAAAATGTGGCAGTTTTTCTGGCGTTTAAACCTAAAAAACGCAATGCAAAAACCTTGGTGGAATCCTAGCCTTAAAGTAGTCAAATCATTGGAAGGGAACAGATGGATGGACACAGCAGTTCACTACCATAGTTGACAGCATCAACAGTTCACTGCTGGGCTTTTTACATGCCTTTAGCAATAATTGGCCTTTTCAACCAATAACAGCCTTGGGTAAAACTGTCTTAACTTTAGGATGTGAGCTCAACAAAGTCCCTGAGACAAGTGTGTAATACCCTAAATACATGTCCCCACTATTTTATTGTCTTCTCTACCTGGAAGTAGAAAAGGTATTAGTTATTTTATTGCCATAAAGGGATATGCCGTGTCCTAAAAACATGTCAGACTTTGAGATTGCTTATGATCCTTTTAGGATGAAGATTATGTAATGCAATGGAATGTTTGCCCAGTGTTCAAGTAAAGACAGACGCACAGTCTGGGTCTTTCTCCATAAACAAATATAATGTAGATAGGGGGCTTAATCTCTCCAGACTTCTGGTTGAAATGCAGGAATCTAAAGCTCCCGGGAAAAAAAAATCCCAATAGGAGCCAACATCCTTTCTACTGTTCAGAAACCTTGAAGATCTACATACTGGTATGAGGATGACTGCAGCTGTTACCACTTTAAAGCTGTTTTTTTTACTGTACATGGATGCAGACTGACCCCCACATACCAATGTAAATCCAGAAACATGTCAGATCAGTCTCTAAAATGCTATGATAATATAGCCTAAACATACGGATTTTACATAAACATTATCAGCTTCTGCTACAGCTCCCCTAAGGCATGTAAAATGTATTTACATTTAGTCAAATTATGGAGTGAAATCCTTCTATAGCTGCGTCACTAGGCAGATTTGTGTTTGGGAATCAGGTATAACCCAAGTGTAATAGCGGCTTTGCTTCTCTTTCTTTCTTTCCCTCCCTCCCCCCAATTTTAAAGTGACAGCAGAACAAAAGCAAGCCATAACCAGGAAAAAAAAAATGGTTATTTTATGGAAATATTTTGTAACGTTAAAATACAATGCGAGTTTAAGCGTATAGAAGAACTTTTCCGATGCATGAAAGTATATCATTTTTTCTATTTGCTTCATCAAAACAAATATGAGGCCATAATTCTAAATGCTTACTTGTTCTGTGCACTCCAGTAAGTTCAGAGCTCTCCCTTTCCTCATAAACAGAGTGAACGTTGACTCGATACTCTGTGAATGGCAACAGATCTTCAAAAAAAAAAAAAAAAAAAAAAGAGAAAGAACAGGAGTTAAAAAAAAAAATGCTTGGATTTCTAACTATTCATTCATTTTTACAAAACCCCAACGAAAAGACTCTTACAACAGTCAAATAATGGTAAACCAAAATGTGCAAATATATACAAGTAGAACAAGAAATGTTAACATGATAAATATAAGATATCATCAGGAAGGCAAAATTTGCCTTTAATGTATGCAAAGCAGCTCTCTGACGTTAACTTTTAGAGATAGCTTACCCTTTAAGCCAGTGTTTGACTCCTTTAAGACGCTTTCAAAACACGAGTGGGAGTTTAAAGCGTAATGTAATTTCGTTTAAACAACTTTTTGCTCAGACATATCAAAAGTGGTTGATCACATCGGGTCTCACTGCTGCGATATACAGGTAAAACTCAAAAAATGTTAATATCGTGCAAAATTCCATTGTATTTCATTAATGCAACTTAAAAAGGAAAGGAATCATGAAGTGCTCCAAAAACTCCTTGTAGACGGATGCGTTGACCCTGGACTTAATGAACCACAGTGACCAACACCAGCAGATGACATGGCTCCCCAAATCATAGTAATTGGGGGGCTTTGGGGTTTTTATGAGCTGTAAGCCATAATCCTCACAATCATGACGAATCACGGCTTGAACTATCTTGCTTTGCATGTAATGAGTCTCTCATATACATTAGTTTCACATTTTAAGTTGCATCACTAAAATAAATGAACTTTGCATGATATTCAAATATTTTTTTGCATTTCACCTGTAAGCCCAGGAAGCAGGCGGCACTGCGCTCCACTACCCAGCTGGAAGATCCAACCTTTTCTCTGCATTTGAGATAATCGGCCTATGTAGCGCCTGAAGTCTCCATACATCTTCATGGTGCTCTCCTCAAGAAGAAATATCACCTTATTTAATGTAAAGATTCATGTATACTTAAATCCCACCTAAGATGCAATCTTACTTGTAAGGACAACCATGTTGTCAGATGGAGAAATTGTAAGCTCAGTGACATCATCTGGTTTCTTCACTGGAAAGAAGCGCACAAGGAAACTGGAAAGTTCGATGGATGTTGGGGGAGCCCAAGTGACCCGCATTGAGTCAGGGCCAGTGTTGGTGAAGCGCAAATGCGTTGGGGGTGGAACAGCTAGAAATGTCCAAAAGTGAAAGTGAGATTAAAGTATGTCCATGCACACAGACCTCCTCACACTTCTAGAGCTTCATTACTCACATACTATGATAAGGCTACAAAATAATAAGGCTACAAAATTATTACTTTAATATTAGTTTAAAAGTGAAAAACTGAAGTTCTTGAACAGTCCCCTTAAAAAAAAAAAAAAAAAAAAAAAGGGGGGGATAAAATTGAAATACTATACTATTCCTTAAAGCGTACCTGTCATTTAAAAAAATTTGACTTTACCGCAGAGAAATATTAAAAAGGTTTTAAATCGTTTGGAGTCTGCAAGTCCAGACCACAAATGATCAAGAGAACGAGACTGGTGAAGCCAGCGCTTAGCGTATTCTCTCTATTTGGGCTGTGTCCTATGACCAGGACAGATTTCCAATGTATCTCTATGGGACTGTCCAGGTCTCACAGACAAAGTAGGGAGATTTGCATGCAATTCTCTCCCTGCTCATTCATTCTTGTAATTGGTCGGGGTCTGAACACTCCCTAGGACATGTCAAGAGTTTGTTTTAATTGACAGGAATGCACATATGTTAGATAGTGTGCAAGTTAAAAATGTACTGCCCAATCTTATCTTTCTGTATTTGTGACATAGGGCCTACTTATTCTATTAAGAATTTGCTGGAATCAACTGGAGTACATGGGGCCACAACTGTAGAATGCCAGTTTCAGTGACAGTAGATGCAGAAGGCTTTAGAATACTAAAATAATGCGTTCTACAACAAACCTATAGGGGAAGATTTATCAAAACCTGTCCAGAGGAAAAGTTGCCCAGTTGCCCATAGCAACCAATCAGATCGCTTCTTTCATTTTGCAGAGGCCTTGTTAAAAAAGCAAGAAGCAATCTGGTTGCTATGGGCAACTTTTCCTCTGGACAGGTTTTGATAAATCTCCCCCATAGTGTATACGTTACTGTACTAAAGTGAAAAGCCAAAAAGAGGCATATAGACCTAAAATTATTCCAGCAGATTGAACCAAAACCCAAGCAGCAGAAAGCAAATATTAAAGCAAACATTGTTTCATGCAATGCTGAAGGTGGCCAAAGCTCTAGGCGGATCACCAGCATAGACAGTCCATTCCATTCAATATGGATGAGATTACGGCCCAAGACAAAACTGCAGTCAGTTCACGTTGTTCCCAGTTAAGAGATTAGGGAGGTACATAAATACAAAATGGGATATTTATCAATACCTGTGCAGAGTAAAGGTTACCCAGTTGCCCATAGCAACCAATCAGATTGCTTTAATCTTTCAAAGGCCTTGTTAAAAATGAAAGAAGCAATCTGATTGGTTGCTATGGGCAACTGCACCACTCTTCCTCTACACTGGTTTTGATAAATCTCCCCCAAAGTGTTTTTGTCAAAGACATAGGATTATAGAGTGCATCCTCCATTATTTCGAAATTCTTTTCTACTTAAGCCAAGCAACATTTAAAATTACACTAGTTAAGAAGGCCACCTCCCTACCCCTGTCCTGCTGGTGAGCACATAGAGCCCTGCCTCTGCAGATCAGCAAGGAGTGTACATTCACCGGTTTGTTGCACGATTGTGGTCGGGGCACTCTCTCCGCCATTAATGAGTGTTATCACGCTGATTTCATAGTCAATTCCGGGCTCCAATCCTGAGACCTTGTAATACCCCTCTGAGGGGTGCACAAATTCTTCGTAGATGGGGACAGACTCTCCAGCAGCAACCACCGTGATTCGGTAGCCAATAATGGTGGAGGCGTTAATGGGTGTCCACCTCAGATCAATGCTTGTGTCAGTTACGTCGACAAACTTTAGATCAGTGAGCTGGGGAATTTCTGGCAGGGCGATTCATGTCAAAAAAAGCAAAAAAAAAAAAAAAAAAAAAAAAAGGAGGATGCAGGAAAGGAAGCAAAGCAAGTCAGTCAAGGATTGCACACAATTACAGGTAATTACTAGAAAGAAAACAGATACTCAAAGTGTGTCTGATTCAATTAAAAAATTGGAATTGATGCTTTACTGCATAATGATTTGCAAAGCATGACAAGATTGTACCCACAGGCAGATCAACATACACATGCAGTGACCATGTGCAACCAATGTACGTAGTAAGCAATTGGTTTAGGCAAGTAGCAGGTTTTAATAAATGTCCTGAATTTCCATCTGAATTCTGATGGGAAAGAGAAAAACATCTAGTCTTTATGGTGCTTTCACATGTGCCTTTTTAATGTGGTTTTTTTCTTTAAAGGGGTACTCTGGCGCTTAGACATCTTATCCCCTACCCCAGTTAAAATCAGTCCCCGGAGCTCCGGGTCTGATTACCGGCGACCACGGGGCAGGCGGCATGTGATGTCACGCTCTGCCCCTCAATGCAAGCCTATGGGAGGGGGCGTGACAGCTGTCACACCCCTCCCATAGGCTTGCATTGAGGGGCGGAGCGTGACGTCACACGTCGCCGGTAATCGGACCCGGAGTGAACATGCTCCGGGACTGATTTTAACTGGGGTGGAAGATCACGGGGGTCCCCAGCGATCAGGCATCTTATCCCCTATCCTTTGGATAGGGGATAAGATGTCTAAGCGCCGGAGTACCCCTTTAAGCCACCATCATATGAGTATTAAAAAAAGGGTATACAATCCTTGCATTGGCTTTAAAAACAACAGCACTTGTGAAAATACCCTAATGGTGAATCCATTAACTGCTTGTTTACCCATAGCAGTTTTTTTATGTTTATTAAATAACCTGAACTGTAATGGTGTGTGTTTGAGCTCTACTTCATCTGTCACTCCATTGGAGAAATGGTGGAGTGATTATCTTAGCAACCACCTTTAAAGGGGTACTCCGACCCTGGCATCTTATCCCCTATCCAAAGGATAGGGGATAAGATGTTAGATAGCCGCGGTCCCGCTGCTGGGGACCCTGGGGATCGCCGCTACGGCACCCCGCCATCATTACAGCACAGAGCGAGTTCGCTCTGTGCGTAATGACGGGCGATACAGGGGCCGCAGCAGCGTGACGTCATGGCTCCGCCCCTCATGACATCACGGCCTGTCCCCTTAATGCAAGTCTATGGCAGGGGGCGTGAGGACCGCCACGCCCCCTTCCCATAGACTTGTATTGACTGGGGCGGGCAGTGATGTCACCAGGGGCGGAGCCATGACGTAACGATGCTCCGACCCCTGTATTGCCCGTCATTACGTGCAGAGCGATCTCTCTCTGCGCAGTAATGATAGCGGGGTGCTGCAGCAGCGATCCCCGGGGTCCCCAGCAGCAGGACCACGGCGATCTGACATCTTATCCCCTATCCTTTGGATAGGGGATAAGATGTCTAGGGGCGGAGTACCCCTTTAACCTGAAGTGACCACTAACTCAATTCTATACATTTCTAACACAGTAGATGTATATCATGTGTTTCCAGAATGTATAGAGTCCATTTTCTTATGGCTCCCTACCTACTACTGATCATTTATAGATAGCCAACATTTTCCTGAAAGTTCCAAGATATGTCTAAAAATCTACAGACACACATTGGCATGTTTTGGTTTGGAGCAGTGCTGTAAATCCAATAGCAACAGTAAGGCTGTCTCAGCAAATATTAGTAAAGTAGAATCTAATGCGTTAAGGACAAGTCCACCTAAAATCAACTCCTCTCAAATGTCAGACACTACAATTAAAACTAGGACTTATTTTAATGAATTGGATTCATTGGCTTTGGAACTTGTTAGGATTTGTTTGGTCTACATATAGGGAAAAATATTCTGGGTTTCTACAAAAGGTGCCTGACAAACTTTTTTTAAATTAAAGTTGTAAAAAGGTGGAGTCAGCCTTCAAATGCAGCAGAAATATATGCAACCAACAAGTATACAATTTGTTGAAAGGAAGTGGTAACCAGGCAAGAAGTGCCATGAAAACTTGATTCTATCAAGAAATGTAAATTGGTACAGTTGCTATTTATAAGTCAATGGCTTATGAAGACATTAGAGCCATGAAGATTTCCTCCATCAAGTCTGTAGTTGACTTATGTTCATGGCTGACTGTTCAAAGCCAATTGATAAATTGTTACATTGAGTGCTAAAAGCAATTACTTTGTTGTTAGAAATAGTTTGGTAAGATCCAAATCCATCAATTCCTCTAGTCAATACCTGAAGTACTAAATAAATTAACACAGGCAGAAAATAGTTCATTCATTATTACCTTGAGTTATTATTTTGGATAGGGGAATACTCTCCTCATCTCCCTTAACTGCATAGACACTGATATTATATTCCACTCCAGGGCTGAGGGTCTCAAAAGTGAATGAAGTCTGCCTTGCATCAACATCCTCCTCGGTGGGGTATCCAAGCTGCCTATCAGTGGGAGCTGAGGTTATCCTGTACCCAGTAACACCTGAGGAGAAAACCACGAAATTCAGGGTCCTGCTTTTCTGTTATATTGGCATTACAGATTGCTTACATACTGTAATTAATGAGTTATTCCTATATTAACCTCTAAAGGACTCAGCCCATTTTGGCCTTAAAGGGGTTATCCAGGAAAAAAAATTTTTTTATATATGAACTGGCTCCAGAAATGTAAACAGATTTGTAAATTACTTCTATAAAAAAAAAAAAAATCTTAATCCTTTCAGTACTTATGAGCTTTTGAAGGTAAGGTTGTTCTTTTCTGTCTAATAGCTCTCCGATGACGCACGTCTCGGGAACCGCCCAGTTTAGAAGCAAATCCCCATAGCAAACCTCTTCAGAAGCTCATAAGTACTGAAAGGTTTAAGATTTTTTAATAGAAGTAATTTACAAATCTGTTTAACTTTCTGGAGCCAGTTGATATATAAAAAGTTTTTTCCTGGATAACCCCTTTAAGGACCAGGCCAATTTTCGTTTTTTCCTCCTACCCTTCTAAAAATCATAACTCTTTCAATTGTGTACCTACAGACCCATATAAGGGCTTGTTTTCACCAATTGTACTTTCTAATGACCTCAATTATTTTTAAAACAAACTGCGGCGCAACAAAACAAAAAAAAAAAAATAAATAAATAAAAACATTTTGCAATTTTTGGGGGCTTCAGTTTCTACTCCGTGCACATTTCGGTAAAAATGACACCTTATCTTTATTCTGTAGGTTTATACGGTTGCAAGGATACCCAATTTATGTAGGTTTTATTTTATTACTAAAAAATTATAACTACATGCACCAAAATTAGTATGTTTGAAATGGTCATCATCTGACCTCTAACTTTATTTTGTGGGGGTGTGCTTCAAACAGCAGTAATAGGACCAGGACGTACAGGTACCATAACCATCAGGACGCAAGGGCATACCCATTTGCATACAGCTCTTTACAATTATGTCTATACAGAAAGAATCAGATGTTTCCATAACTCCAATATAATTCAATGAAGAGAGGCATACTAGAGAATGGCTTTAAATATGAGAAATAGATTATCAGAATGGACATATTTATAAGACTATGGAAACATGTCTTTGATGAAAAATTGCCAGAACTATTACCTGGAGATGTACTTCTGTCCCAGTAGATTGTCAAAGTAACAGAATCAGGACTTGGTTGGAACCGCAGATTTGTTGGAGGAGAAAGTGCTGTAATAAGTGGAAGTGACAATAAATAAATTTGTGGAAAAAAAAAAAAAAAGAAGAAGTCATAAGAAAGCAGAGAGAGTGACTTAGCCTTACGTGTGACAACGGTCTTTGTAATAGGAGATTCACTCTCTTCACCATCCTTTAATACAGAAATGCTGTAGGTGTACTCAACTCCTGGGGTAAGACCAGAGATTACAATGCTGCCAGACTCCGAGATAACTTCTCTGGGGGCTTCACCGCCTTGGCTTGGGCGCACATCCAACTAATTGAATGAAATGAATCATAAAATTAAAAAAAATACACACAAGGCGACACATACTGTGTGATATGAAGCACATAATACTCACCACCCTCCTGAAAGAAAGCATGATACAGAACAAAAAAAAATAAAAAAATTTAAAAAACTGAAAATGTATTCCATATATCTCCAATACTACATGAGTTGTATTCCATAAAAACTGCAAAATCTTACTATTCTATTCATATAGATACGTTAATGGCATGTCTATGTGCAAATTCTTTAGCAAAGTGGTGCAAGATGTATAATAAATCTGTGCCAGAAACAATTGCCTGCAATGCTTACAGTAATTGCTAAATGAGAATTTACTTTCGGAAAAAAAATAAAAATAAATAAAAGTCATGCCTGATCTTGATTGTACAGCATTTTCCTCTAAGCACCTAGTTGGGTGCATGCGAGATGGGAGAACCTACATAAAATTAGGAAGGTCTTGTTGCATTCCATACAAGAACAGGCAAGTGAGTTTTAAAGGGGTACTCCGCTTACCAGCATTCGGAACATTTAGTTCTGAAAGCTTTGTGCGTGCTGCAGGGGTCGGCCACGCACCCTTGTGACATCACACCACGCCCCCTCAATGCAAGTCTATGGGAGGGGGCATGGCAGCTGGTCAGCGGAGTACCCCTTTAAGTTCAGGATGTGCATGATCTGCTTATAATGTGGCTTCCAAAGCTACAAATTAATGTAGGCTTTTACCTTAAATCCAATCCTGGGTACAGGGGTCCAAGTAATGACTATGGTGGTCTCTGTAACGTCTGTGCTATATGGAGGAATTGAGCCGACAGGTTCCACTGCAAATTTCAAACATTAACGAGAAATTGTAAAATTTACAATTTAATAATAAATAATATAATGAAAAAAAAAATTAAATATACACACACACACACACACACACACACACACACACACACACACACACACACAGTCATGGCTGTAAATGTTTGCACCCCTGAAAATTTTCAAGAAAATTAAGTATTTCTCACAGAAAAAGGATTGCAGTAACACATGTTTTACTATACACTATGCTAGGTTTATTCCTTTTGTGTGTATTGGAACTAAACCAAAAAAGGAAGGAAAAAAAAAAAATTGGACATAAATGTCACACCAAACTCCAAAAATGGGCTGGGCAAAATTATTGGCACCCTGAACTTCATATTTAGTTGTACACCTTTTGGAAAAAATAACTGAAAAATCAGTCGCTTCCCATAACCATCAATTAGCTTCTTACACCTCTTAGCCGGAATGTTGGACCACTCTTCCATTGCAAACTGCTCCAGGTCATGGGATTTAGATCTGGACTCATTGCTTGCCACTTCAGAACTCTCCCGTGCTTTGTTGCCATCCATTTCTGGGTGCATTTTGACATATGTATTGGGTCATTGTCCTGCTGGAAGACCCAAGATCTCTGACGCAAACCCAGCTTTCTGACACTCTGTTGTTCAGTGCGACCCAAAATCTGTTGGTAATCCTCAGATGCCTTGCACACATTCAAGGCACGCAGTGCCAGAGACAGCAAAACAGCCCCAAAACATAATTTAACTTCCACCATATTTCACTGTAGGTACTGTGTTCTTTTCTATGTAGGCCTCATTCTGTTTTTGGTAAACAGTAGAATGATGTGCTTTACCAAAAAGCTCTATCTTGGTCTCATCTATCCACAATACAATTTTCCAGAAGGATTTTGGCTTACTCAAGTTCATTTTGGGAAAATGTAGTCTTGCTTTTTTATGTCTGTCAGCAGTGGGGTCCTCCTGGGTCTCCTGCCATAGTGTTTCACTTAATTTAAATGCCTGCAGGATAGCTTGAATATTTTTGGAACTTGTTTGGGGCTGCTTATCCACCATCCGGCCTATCCTGCGTTGACACCTTTCATCAATTTTTCTCTTCTGTCCACGCCCAGGGAGATTAGCTGCAGTGCCATTGGTTGCAAACTTCTTGATAATGTTGCCCACTGTGGATAAAGGCAAATCTAGATCTCTGGAAATGGACTTGTAACCTTGAGATTGTTGATATTTTTCCACAATTTTGGTTCTCAAGTCCTCAGACAGTTCTCTTCTCTTTGTGTGCCACACTAAGCATGGACAACAGACACACACAATGGAAAGACTAAATGAACTTCTCTCCTTTTTAGCTGCTTTCAAGTGTGATTTTTATATTTCCCACGCCTGTTACTTGCCCCAGGTGAGTTTAAAGGAGCATCACATGCTTGAAACAATCTTATTTTTCAACAATTTTGAAAGGGTGGCAATAATTTTGTCCAGACCATTTTTGGAGTTTGGTGTGACATTATGTCCAATTTGCTTTTTTCCTCCCTTTTTTTGGTTTAGTTCCAATACACACACACACACAAGGAATAAACATGTGTATAGCAAAACATGTGTTACTGCAATCCTTTTCTGTGAGAAACACTTAATTTTCCCAAAAAAAAAAAAAAAATTCAGGGGTGCTGACAATTACGCCCATGACTGTATATACACACTTAAATAATTACACAAACACATTGAAGCACAAAGAGGAAACAAATATTGAGCAAACAGTATTTGGCTGGATATATCTCCCAAACCATTTTAACCCAAGGGACTTGTGTGGGATGTTTACTGCAGTCTGTTCTCAGAGTGCGCTCAGGACCCCCCTCTTGAGGTTAGCTCGACAAGGCATCATTTGCTTGAATCTACATCCTGCAGACTACTTGAAGTGGTTGCTAAACCACTGCCAAGATCACAAAATATTCAATTTTGCTGGCCAATCTGTAACCCACTCAGCCATTTGAAGAGCAGTCGAGTGGTCTTTTAAAATATATGCAAGCAAAACTTCAAACTAAAAACAAGGAAATTAAAAGTGAAAAGTGCGATGTGCGAGTCTTGTAAGAGGACACAAGAAAGGGTTGGAGAATTCCTAGCTGAACAGTGATACATTCCTAGAATAGTGACTGGTTTAACCCTTCACTGCTGCACAAAAATAGCAAAAGGTACAGTAGTGGTGGTGTTTAACTGATTCATAGCCTGGGAACAGAGGATGCCTTGTGGCTGCCCAGAAAGGATTATCTGATTAATGGATACACAGACCCAAAGTGTTCTAAGCTAATATTCTAGATTTATGAAAAGCTAGGTGAGCATTTATAGGGTACAAAATTTTGCAATGAGGTTCTAGAAATGGTGTCGTATTTACAGTCAGATGTATGTTAGGGAGAAGGTATTATAGGCAGTTTTATCCTTTAAAAACAAAGGCATTTTTGTAGCAGGAAGAGGAGGATTTAGAACATTTACACTTACAGGTTGAGAATATTCCTGTAGTTGGGTTACTTTGCTGGTTTCCCTTCAGAGCAACCAGAGAGACTGTGTACTCCGTCCCGGGCTGGAGGTTCTTCAATTTGTAACTTGTTGTAGGAGGACTGACTTGAAACTGGCTAGGTTGCCCTCCGCGAGTTTGACCCACTGAAAGAATGTAACGTCCGATCTGAGCACGAGGGGCGGTCCAAACAAGAAGGACTGAAGATTCTGTCAAGTCATCAAACCTTAGATCGCTTGGGGAATCCATTTCTAGAAAGGAAAAGAATAGTTTGATATGCCTAAATGAGAATTTGACAATGCAATAAGCAGATGTTCGTTTTACATATACCCATAATACTCAAAAATGGTTCTTCAACCTATACCAGTGGAGATTTAGATGTACTAAACTTACTTGTTGGAAACTCTCCCACAAGTGGCTGGCTGTCTTGTCCACGGCTGACTGCGTATACTTCAAATCTGTAGTTGGTTCCAGGTTGCAGATTAACAACCTCTGCAAAGGTGCTTCTGCTCACGGGAAGGGTCTGAGGTTCCCGATTTGGAGAACTGGCTGGTGTTACCACAACACGGTACCCAGAGATCTCACTTGGTGAGGCATTCCATGAGATGATGATCTTTACATCAGATGCTTCAAGCAACTGCAGTTCAGTAGGTGGTGGAACAATAACTGCATTACGGAAAAAAAAAAAAAAAAAAATGTTTTCTCTTTTCTTCCTTTCATTTCATCATGCACATGGAATAATAAACTCATAGCCTGGTATGGAAAAATGCATGACGTGGGTGATAAAGCAGCCAAGATTTGAAATGATAAAGTTTGGTCATATTGATTTTATGTAAACTTAAATTTTCAAACCAAATTCAACTCTTCAGTCAGCATCAAGCCGCTTGCCAGATACAGTACTTTACATGGGATTATTTCTAAACTCAGAGCCAAGGCAGCACTCCCATGTCTATGTTTTGCCATGACGTTAGAAAAACAATGTTGCAAGGAATATTTCTCCTTCACTTTATATAAGCCAATAGAATAAAAACTGCTACGCCTGCTGTAACAGGCATTCCTTATTCTCCACGTACAAGAACAAGAGGCCAAGGAGTGTTAGAGCAGTCTGCCAAATATAATAATACAGATGCACAAAGTTGCTTATGGAGTGGTGCTTCAAAAAATAAATAAATAAATAAAAATTATATGTTTTGAAAGTTTGATCAGAAATACCAGAGCTTGGGGAAGTTTACATTCGATACATCAAAAACAAACACTGAACAGGATTTTTCTCATGTTTTCCTTGGCACTATAGGTCTTAACATATTGGAGTGGAAATATCCCATCTAGAGTTTCTAGATCTGAGCACATACAGATATACTAGGTACAGAGCTATGCATGCTCTTCTATTTACCAGTTTGTGGGGTCCCCGTGGTTTCCTTCTGGATAACAATAGGGGTACTCTCTTGACTGTCCTCTACAGCATAAATCGTAATGTTGTATTCAACTCCAGGATACAGGTCAGTGAGAGTCACTGAGGTTGCAGTTTCTGGCAGGATAAGTTCTGTGCTAGCACCTTCTAGAGTAGGAGTGTAGACAATTCTGTACCCTGTGGGAGGGAGAAGAAAATAAAAAAATATCAAGTTTTTCCGAGGAAAAAGTATGTTCACACATGCAAATTTTCCACAGCAGATTTTGTTATCCATTGAGTAGCAAAATCAGCTGCAGAAGTGCTGCAGCAAAATATGCACATGTGAACGTACCCCAACACAGCATTTAAGGGCTACAGTATTGACTATAGGTAATAAACAGGCAATGAGCCTTACCTGTGATAGGAGCTTGAGGTTTGGTCCAGCTAATTTCAATAGAAGTATCATCAATATGTTCAATGCTATATTCTGGAGGACTGTCAGGGGCTAATGAAGAAAACAATAAAAGGGAGTCAATTTTTATTATACTGTTGTCTATTGCTCTATAAAACAAATATAGAAAAAATGAAATTCCACTTTTTGGATTATCCTGATGTCATACTCACCAGTTGTCTGAGATGTGGACAAGATTAGGCTCTGCTCTCCTTCCTGGGTGATCTCATACACATTGATGTTGTATTTGCGGCCAGGCAGTAGGTCAGGGATGTTGACTGATGTAGCAGTTTTGGGGAGATCTAAAAAACAAAAAACAAACATTTTGATGAAACCATACTACACTTCTAATGCTTCTCTAGTTTAAGTAGTTCTCCAAGATTTCAAACAATGATTGCCTTTCCTAAGACTAGGTTCACATGTTAAAGTTAATTGGGTCATTGGGGCACCATTGGGTCCACCTTCTCAGTTTCTTTGTTCTTCTACTTCAATGACAGAGCAGATGAATGAAGAAAAGACAACACAGATGTGAACCTAACCTAAGTAAAGGCTGTCAGTGTTAGGCCACTAGTGGTCCAATCTCTGGGACCCCTGCCAACTCAAAACAATGAAGGGGGGTCACACCTCTCTTGCAAGTGCCACCTCCTCTTCATTGCTTATTCAGGTGGCTGCCCAATTCACGTAAATAGGCCAAGCAGCCAAGTAGCAGTATCAGACACATCTGCCCATACAAAGCAAAATATTTGCTGTTTTGCCATGCAGCATACTTAATGCTATGAGAAAACCAAGCCTTAGGGAATGTTCCCACAGGCATATGGAGTGTTTGCAGCTAAAACATTAAAGCTGTTGCACTGCAGAAATGTCTCTGGAAACGTGAGGGTAATCTACTTGTGTGAACATACACAAGCTTCAAGCAGAAGAAATTACACAAGCAGTTAATCAGATAAAAGCCAACGGCCATTGTGTATTAGGTTGTAGAGTGACTTCTGATGTACTGCAGTAAGGAATAGGTCATTGCCATAAAAAAAAAAAATTAAAGTCTGCTACATTTGGCCAACCAAATACACATGGCACTATGATACAAGGAGTAAAGACATACAGGATGTAGATGTGAGACCATGTCTTTTTTCTACTTTAATACACATACAGGACATTTATGAAGCTGCCGAATAGAAAGGCTGTATCTGTTGCCAATAGCAACCCATCACCGCTTTAAAGGGGTGCTCCAGAGGAAAAACAAATGTTCAAATCAACAAGTGCCAGAAAGTTAGAGATTTGTAAATTACTTCTATTTGAAAATCTTAACCCTTCCAGTACTTAGCTGATGTATGCTCCACAGAAAGTTGTGTAGTTCCTTCAAGTATGATTACAGGGCTCTCTGCTGCCACCTCTGCCCATGTCAGGCATTGTTCAGAGCAGGAGAAAATACCCATAAGTAAACCTCTCCCTCCTGTTATGGACAGTTCCTGACACTGACAGAGCTGAGAAGTACTGAAAGGATTAAAAAGAGTACCTGTCATCAAACCATATTTTCTAAACTAACTCAGATTATATTTCCTAACTTCTCCTAACACCCCTCAAAAAAATTTCCGAGCTTTAAAAAGCTCTGTATCATACCTTTCCCCTTGCTCACATTGTGTGAGCTCGCAGAAGAAAGTGGGCGTTCCCCAACAGGCACGCCGTCACTAAAGCCTACAAGAGCTGTGCCTCGCACACATTTCCTGAGACCAAACTAACTGTTTGATTTGCACAGGGAACAGAACACTATTTTTTTACAATCACATTAAAAACATATTAAGGTTGAGAATGTTAACAGCAAGTAAAGCGCGTCTTATAATTACACAAGGAACAATATACTAAAAGTTTAGTTTACTCTAAGATACTCCAAGATTTTTAAACAGAAGTAATTTACAAATCTGTATAACTTTCTGGCACCGGTTGATTTGAATATTTTTTTTTCCTCTGGAGTAACCCTTTAAAAGATCTCCCCCATAGTTTAAGACAAAACACACACATTCATCTTTATGAATAACCATCTAATGAAATAAGCTATAAAACATACTACAGTTCTGAAGCTATGTAGATAAACACAATTTTACCATAAGGAACTAAGAATTTTTGAAAGAGTTATGTTACTTTTTTCATTTTAACCAGATATTTATGAGACTAAACTTAAATTCATCCCTCCAAAAATAAAATAAAAAACAACAAAGCGCCACAGGCATTTTCCATGATATTTAAGTAAGGTATGCCAGGCACTACTACTACGACAATGAAAACAACAGACAGTTACACTTACCCAAATAACGCTTGTCATCTCTCTTCTCATCTCCCTCCTCACTAAGTTCATATTCAACACGGAAACCAGAAATTGTATCTGAGGCAGAGACCCAAGATATCACAAAGCTGCTAGAGGTGATCTCCGTCACAGACTCTGAAGTGGCCACAAGTGGTGGAAGACGGTCGGTAACACCACTTTCGGTTGGACCTTAAAATAAGAGAAGATATTTAATGTATATAAATGATGCATTAGGCTAATCTCTTATGATTTCTAATTGAACTTATAAAACTATTTTAACCAGTGAGCAGATGACCTCTAAGTCAGGTACTTTTTTTTTGCAAGGAACACAGAAACCTCACCATGCTCCTGGAGGAATTATTGGCAAAATGTTTTGGATGGTGAGGTTGGGGAGCAGTTGGGTACTAATTACTAATAATTATTAGTATTGTGGCAGCTATCTGTATCTACTGCCATTTGGGAGATTATCTCCCTATTAGAGCAACTATAAAATTGTTGATCTCATTGTATCCTACACTATTCAACCATTGTCCTTTATACATACACACCAGTGTCCTATACCATGTCCCTTGCACTTGTTAAAATTGTTCTGCTCCCCCACCACATGTATCTTTTGTATTTTTAATATGTGATTTGTGAACGTATGTTTTTTTTATGGGTAGTTAGGGTGGTAATGTACAAACCAATACTTTATTAGGAAATACAGATTTGGTCTATTTTCTTTTTTCTTTTACTTTTCTTTGGGTAACATGTATGGGTTAAGCCTTTGGATATGACAGAAAAAAAAAAAAAAAGTTATATTATAGTAATATATATATATTCCGTCCCAGAATGAGGTCACCTTACCGTGGTGGGACGGTCCACGCTATTTGGCGCCAAATTTGCAAGCTAAGTACCTCATATTTTCATATCTTCATTTATTGCATTACAGCTGTATAGCTTTTCATGTTTTATCTATATACTCATGTTTCATCTATATCTTTGTGCTAGCAGTGTGCTGCTGTATTCTCCTGTTGCTGTATATTTAGCCCAGCAGCTTGCACCTGCAAGCCAGGTTTTTACAATAGTTTGGATCAATAGTGCTGGACTATTTATTCTTTGTGTATATATTATATTATATTATATTATATTATATATTATATATATATATATATATACACACACACACACACACACACACACACACACACTCCACAAACAAGACAAAAAGGAAAAACAAAAAAAAACACAATGGACATGTTTAGGAAGGATCAGTGCTTGTCTTGAGGTTAAATGGCTATGTTGTGAGACCACCATAGGCTTCTTTAACACTGCCGCTGTACCCAGTCAAGAACGGCCAACAAACTTTCCCCACCAACTTACACCAGCCGTAGGTGTAAGTTGGCCGTAGGAGGCCAACAACCCAGCAGCAGGACAGCTACCTCTGCCTTTGTGCAAGGAGGAGAACTGCCAAAGCCCTGCAAAATGACCTCGGGCAGGCCACAGATGTGAATGTGTCCACTCAAATAAATGGTCAGAAACAGACGCCATGAAGGAGGTATGAGGGCCCGAGATCCACAGGTGGGGGTTGTGCTTACAGACCAACACCGTGCAGGAAGTTTGGTATTTTCCAGAGAACACCAAGACTGGCAAATTCGCCAATGGCACCCTGTGCTCTTCACAGATGAAAGCAGGTACACACTTAGCACATGTGACAGAGTCTGGAGACACCGTGGAGAACATTCTGCTGCCTGCAACATCCTCCAGCATGAACGGTTCGGTAGTGGGTCAGCATTTCTTTGGGGGCCGCACAGCCCTTCATGTGCTTGCCAGAGGTAGCCTGTGTCAGCAGTTCCTGCAAGAGGAAGGCACTGATTCTATGGACTGGCCCGCCCGTTCCCCAGACCCGAATCAGATTGATCACATCTAGGACATCATGTCTCCCTCCATTCACTAACACCACGTTGCACCACAGACTGTCCAGGAGTTGGTGGATTCTTTAGTCCAGGTCTGGGAGGACATCCTTCAGGAGACCATACGCCACCTTTTCAGGAGAATGCCCAGGTGTTGTAAGGAGGTCATATGGGCACGTGGAGGTCACACACACTACTGAGCCTCATTTGGACTTGTTTTAAAGGACATTACATCAAAGTTGGATCAGCCTGTAGTGTGGATTTCCACTTTGATTTTGAGTGTGACTCCATATCCAGACCTCCATGGGTTGATAAATTTGATTTCCATTGATAATTTGTGTGATTTTGTTGTCAGCACATTCAACTATGTTCAATGTATTCATTCAATACAATTAGTTCATTCAGATCTAGGATGTGTTATCTGTTTAAATTCCTTTATTTTTTTGGAGCAGTGTATAATATAGATCATATAATTTTATTATATATCTATATCTATATCTATCTATATATCTATATATCTATACACACACATACATACATATATATATATATATATACACACACACATATATACACACATAGTAGAATCTCCCAATAGCGGACACTCACTGGGAAAAAAAAATGTATATTTAATTCCCCCTTTATTACCCTCGGTGTAAGTTCATCACCCCCTTTCATGAAGTGACAAAGGGGATAAAGGGGAAATTAAACGACACAGGGGGGGGGGGGGGGAGAAAAATGGCAGAGGGGGTGGTAAAGAGGGGGCGATTAATTCGCAGAGGGTAATTAAGAGGTAATAAAGTAGCATGGGGGAGGGGAGGAAATCAAGAGGAAATGATGTGGCACAGGGGCCAGTAAGGGGGGGGGGGTGAGATGGGGGATGATTTGGAACAGGGGAAGGAGGTGGGTGAATGATTCCGGCAAATGTACAGAACCGCTTAAACAGCGGTCTTCTGCTTCTGTGCTGGGGCTTCTGCAGCAAAGTGCAGTGGGGGCCTGTGCCCCCGGGAGCCTGGGCCTCTTACTGGGGTATTGGCTGTACCCCCTGACGGCGGCCCCGTTTGCAAGTTAGGGCTGACACATAAGCCTGGTTGTCCAGTATTAGGAGTGTTTTGTCCCCTTTTGGGTGTGTCCGCATCCGCTATTGGGAATGTCCCCTATTCGGAGGGTGCAAATACATTAAGTCTTATGGAATTCTGCTGGGGAATTAAAAACTGTCCGCTATTGGGAGGTGTCCATTAGAGACGAGCGAATTTACAGTGATTGCATTAGTCACAAACGTCTCGGCTCGGCGGTTGCTTACTTTAGCCTGCATAAATTAGTTCAGCTTTCAGGTGCTCCGATGGGCTGGAAAAGGTGGATACAGTCCTAGGAGACTCTCTCCTATGACTGTATCCACATTTTCCAGCCCACCGGAGGACCTGAAAGCTGAACTAATTTATGCAGGTTCAAGTCAGCAACTGCCGAGCTGTGAAGTTTGTGACGAATCGAATCACTAAGACACTCATCTAGTGTCCACTAAGGGAGATTCTACTGTATTTGTAATGTTCATGGTAAAAAAAAAAGTTTATATATTTTTAGGTGAAAAAAATGCTGTCCCTGCAGCTGTGTGAGGAGTCCAAATACAGCAAGTGAGGGCAGGACAAGCACGGCTCTGAGCAGGCTCCTGGCTTGTCAAATCATCCTGCTGTGTGAGCCGGGGGCATCTCAGAGCAACACTGCTGCACAGAGCCCTGCTTGTTTGCTTACACTTTCTGTATTTGGACTCCTCATAGAGACACACAGGCAATAGCTGCAGGGACAAAAATATACAAATTTTTTAACCAATGTATATTACATATAATGGTATTATCTACAGTATATAAAAAGTTTTTGATAATTACAGGTAAACTGAAGTCTGAATAACGTCACCCTACCCATAGATAACTGTGGTAGTTTTGAAAGCCAGGAATACACTTAAAGATCGGAATGTCCACAAGTGAATGTAGTACTTACTTCCAAATGTGGTGGAGGTGGTAGTAAAGTCAAATCTGGTAACCTCCTTCTGTCCATACTGCAGAACACTGACAAGCTGTCCCTCGTACACCAATCCGGGTTTCAAGCCAGAGATTGTGTAAGAATTAAGGTGTCCTGGAATGTTAACTTGCTTCCAGTTACCTTGTTTGTTTTTCTGGAAAAAGGCAAAAACATAAGATTAAACCAAAGCTTCTACAGTACGAACTAAGCGGGCACTACTTCACCATTGATCAAGTTATCAATAAATGTGCGCCAAAAATCTTATACTGACAAAAAATAAATAAAACTGTAAAAAAAAAGTGTCACGAACAAAACAAAAGCACCCAACTATTATTTTTTGACATGTCACAAACACACGTCAAGAGTTTTGATTTTGATCAGAGTCTGGGTGCTAGAAGAAAAGGATTCTAGCAAACTGTGCACCCAGACACCAACTTGGAGATACTCTTGCCTAAGTGCTAATAGTAAGACTCAATATAGAGCCTGTCTTATGCAGCATAAAAAGTGAAATGGGGATGACAGTAACATTTTCATTTCATGGTGCAGGGTGTAAATAATTAGATGCACAAATTGACTCTTTAGGTATAAAAATGGGAAATTTGTATTATAAGGAGACTTACAGGCTTCCAGCGCAAAATGTATTGCTTGATGTGAGATTGTTGAGGAGCAGTCCATTGAATAGGATGTGAGTTGGGATGGTTGGCGCTCTCTGTTATTATCACCTGCACAGGTCCAGTTCCAGCTGTTACAGAAGTCAGAAATATGCATTTGAGAAAGTACAAAGAGGAACTAAATAATCCTACCACTTAGAGCAGTGTTTACCAACCAGAGTGCCTCCAGCTGTTGCAAAACTACAATTCTTAGCATGCCCGGACATCCAAAAGGCTTGTAGTTTTGGCACCCTGGCTCTCTGGTTAAGAAACACTATATAAAGTATCAGTTTCTGATTTCCTGTTGATTATATACCATTGCATTGTTAGGCTGTGTTAAACTGCTAAACTGCTTTTATTTTATGCAGCATTGAAACAATTAGGCTATGTTCACATGGAAAACTTCAGGGTTGACATCCCGCAGACTGTGGGTGCCGGCATAACATGCTATGCTATGCATTTTGTGTGGAGTCCATATATCTATAGCGGAATCACTGAATACAATGGGACTCTGCTGCTGCGGAATTTCAACGCGAAATTCCGGGCACGTCAACATGGCCTTAGAATAGTGTGCATTTCATGAAACAATTACACACCAAATCACTTCGGCTGGGTTCACACACAGTATTTTAGTCAGAGTTTGAAAGGAAAAATCCCAAGTGGAGCAGACAAACTAAAAATTAGGCTCCAAAATACTGTGTGAACCCAGCCTAAGGTTTTGTTTTCAGCAGAATTGGTAAGTAACACACAGACTATTCTAATAGCTGTTGCAATCTGTTTATATTTTAGGCCAAATACATACAAATGTAATGTAACTGCAATGTGAAAACTAAAAGCGAAAAGAAAATCCCAGCTTCAAACCAGAAATACCAGAGCAGACATTATATTACAAATATGGGCCACAGTAAAGATATAAGGCCTATTGCATTTAATCTACATGCCACCTGCACCTTTAGGCTATGTTTACAGGTTTTTTTGGGGCTAAAAAACAGCCCTTTGTGTATAGACATAAATTTTGCAGATGTTAATTTTACAGTCATAAAATCAAATGGAATATACTTTTAGTTTCAGACATGGCCATTTTTATCAGTGTTTGAAGCTTTAGGGTGCGTTCCCACAGGGCGTATACGCAGCGTATTTGACGCTGCGCAAAATTTATGGCAGCAGCGGGAAATACGCTGCGTATCCCTTGCTCACTATACACACAGGGCTTTCCGGCGGCAGCCCTATGTGTGTAGTGAGTTTTGGAGGCGGGGCCGTGTGCCTGTGACGCGCGGCTCCGCCTCCAAAACTCACTACACACATAGGGCTGCCGCCGGAAAGCCCTGTGTGTATAGTGAGCAAGGGATACGCAGCGTATTTCCCACTGCTGCCATAAATTTTGCGCAGCGTCAAATACGCTGCGTATACGCCCTGTGGGAACGCACCCTTAGGGGAAAAAATAAATAAATAAATGCTGCTTTGCCATTTTTTCCCCCATGAAAAATGACTGGTTTTTAAAGAGGTACTCCAGCGTATAAGTTTTCTAAACCATCATTCTTGTGCTCCCGGCATATAAAACAACAACCTGGACTTACCTGCTGCCACTTACGTGGTGCACTGTATCACCGCTCCAGTCCTTTGGTGCAGTCTTCCTAGTTGTCGGGGGTGGATGAGTCACACCGCTGATCAGCTAATCTCTGGCCTCCATCATGCCTGCATTGGCCAGCGATAGGCTGATCGGCTGCGTGACGTATTGGGCCCAGAACCAGGAAAAAGACCAGTGCCGAGGCGCAATAACATCACACTGCTGATCAGCTCTATGACGCATTGACCACTGGCAAGCAGAAAGAAGCCTGCACCAGAGGACTGGAACGGCAATACTGTGCACCACAGGAGTCGCAGCAGGTAAGTCCAGGTTGTTTATATGCCAGCAGCCCAAGAATGATTGGAGTACACATTTAAGGCTGGAAATAAAACCACCACTGTGTGTTAACATTGCCTAATTCCCCTTACGCAGAACAGACAGAATCATTGTATACTGTAAGATTTAAAACAGAGGTGGTTGCAAAAGCTAGGTTTGCTTTTACAACATTTTCAGAAAATATCAACTTCATTGGGGAGATTTAGCAAATCCTGTGCAGAGGAAGAGTGGTGCAGTTGCCCATAGCAACCAATCAGATTGCTTCTTTCATTTTCCACAGGCCTCTTTAGAGGCCTGTGGAAAATGAAAGAAGCAATCTGATTGGTTGCTATGGGCAACTGCACCACTCCTCCTCTGCACAGGTTTTGATAAGTCTCCCCCCATGTGTACAAAAGAATGATGTAAATTGACTTTTCCAAAACTATCTGTATGACAAGTGTGCGGTGTCCTTGGGATGAGTACAGCATTGAACGGAGTGAAGGGTCAGCTGCTGAGTCACATACACGGTCTAAATTTCAGTCTTACACAACATTTATATATTGTGTAAGACCAAAAAAAATAAAAAATACATACAACAGTATATACAACAGTTTCTGAGATCCCCTAATGGCTCTCCTTTCCGCCTGAAAACATGACATGCATGAAAAGGTATAAATAATTTTAGTAAAAAGCTATGAAGCAGATATGAGAGTATATACAGTAAATAAGTCAGTCAGTCTCCTATTGAAAACTTGCATCATTTTAGCTCACATAATGCCACAGTTAACTAATCTGGATATCAAATAGGTGACTTATTGGACTGTTTGATTAATACTACAGACAGCAATTCTGCTGAATTTCTTTATTCCCGGAATGACAGATGATTGCAAAGTTAGTAATACATTAACCTGAAGTTTATCCCTTAGTTGCAGCATCCTACATGTCAAAATCAAGTTGTGGCAAAACCTGGGAGATTACAGAATGGATTTTTTGGTTGTACTATAAATGTATCATATCATTATTAGATTATAAATTATAATTATAAATCCACATGGCCTTTTAAAAAAAATTATTTTTTATTTTTTTGTATTACTGACCTGGGTAGGAACGAGGTTGGCAATGCCATTCACCAATTCCGTTACCATAGCAATAGCACTGGTAGCTGACACTATTAACATTCTTCTCCCAAGAGTCCCCGATCTGGTAGAATTTTCGTGTTTCAGTCTCTTGGCATTGGTCTGTAATATGAGAAAAAAAAAACAAGTCAGTCAATATCTTGTGGATCTTTGAAAAGCTTTCATTTACAGAAAGAAGCAGCCCCATGACACGAGCAAGGGGATGAATCAGCCCGGAAAAAGTCCTAATTTTTCATAAATTTTCATCATTTATATTGGATCGTGGCAGCACCCATTATAGGTAGTTTTTTTTTCAAGATTATTCTAATGCTCTTTATGCCTGGAGGAGGAGCAGCAGCCTTGAGGATCTATTTCCTTTGGCTTCCATGTGTGTTGTGCCTGGATACGCACAAGCCTATCTGGTGAGTTCTCTAATTCACCTGTTGTCTTTGACTCTTTGGAGGATTTTACACAAGGGGAGAACTCTGTTTTTTAAATTGCTAAACTAGCCTTTTCCTATGTGATCTTTTCCAGTGTGTCTGAAGCTGGTAATACACAGTAGAATATCAGCTGAAAGCACTGCCTTGGGCAGGCCGATCAACCACTAGTGTTTAAGGGGGCAACTCTTCTACTTCCTGAACAGACATAAACTGCCCCCAGAAAAGTCTGCCACTGGGTTTTCTCCATCCTTATTCAGAATACATGCATACTGGACCGAGAGTATGTGTATGGGTGATCAGATCCAACCTGGTCAATCAGGAATGTTTAAAGTTTGTTCAGAAACCTATAAAAGCTCTTCAGAGAGTTTTAGCTCTCCATGTGAACTGTGCCCTGAGAGACATCAACATCAATTGAATGCTAGCCAAAAAAAACAGACTAAAATCAACAGGGTTTAGCAAGCGCTGATTGAATAAATAGATCAGAACTTAGTACATAGTTTGCCCTCACTCACTCCCACTCCCCATCCCCCCCCCCCCCCCCCAGGACAGAGACACGCCATCTAAATTATTTATCTCCAGACTACGGGCCAGGATGTGTGGAATTTGTCAGCCCTCACAGAGGAAGTTCTTAATGAAAAGAGGTGATTTCGGACATTAGTCCTAATATGCACTTAAAAAGAGCTAAGTGTAATATACATCTCTAACCCCTTAAAGGATATAAAAAGGGGCTCATATTTTATACAAAAGTTGATCCTGAACAGACCAACTTTGTTTGGACTGGCTGAGTGTCTGAAGTCTGTTGGGGCCTCCTGACTCGACAAATAATGTTGAGAAGTTAAGGAAAAAGGGGATGTTTGATTTTAAATGCTCAAATTTTTTGCTCCCAGAAACAAGTAAACACCAAGACTGCCTGGCAGCAGCTTATCTTTCCCTTCATTGGCAATACAAACTTTCGACAGTGCCAAACATTAAAGGAGTACTCCCCTGCCCCAGCGTCCAGAACGTTTAGTTCAGAACGCGGGGGTCATGACGTCACGGCCATGCCCCTAGTGATGCCACCCCCCCTCAATGCAAGTCTATGGGAGGGGGCGTGACGTACGCCACGCCCACTCCCATAGACTTGCTTTGAGGGGGCGTGGTGTGACGTCATGACCCCCGCAGCTCGTACCTAGCATTCGGAGCTAAATGTTCTGGACCCTGGTGCAGTAGAGTACCCCCTTAACGTCTTTGGGGAGATCAGGATATAAGTTGTTCGGCCTTTACATACTATTCGATAGATAATGTTCTAATCATTTAGGAACAATGATTGAGATTGATTGTGGAACTTATAAAAGACTAAGAGCTAGATTGTGATTTCATCTATCATGCACTAAAGTTACATACCAACAGCATCGCACTTCCATCTGCCTCGTCCCTGACCAAAGCATGTGCAGTTCATCAAGTGTCCTTCTTCATGAAATTTGTTGAAAGACTGATTAACATCATAGGTAATACCATCCACAATACACTGGTCTGTAATACAAAGTAAAGAGAGAATTGGGATAAAGTAGGCCAACACAAAATAAAAACCAGCACTGGATGAGACAGTCAAATTCATTTTGCAGGTTTTTCATGCCTTACTCAAAAAAGCTCTAGCAAATATACCCAAAAATGTGTCACACAAAGAGTTTGGTCCATTAGGTGTTCAGAACATTAAGCCAAGATCTATTGCTTTTATTTCTCAAAAAGCAAAAAAATTAAAAAAATTTGGCAGAATGTTATGTTATATTAGTATCCCTTAAAAGATCTCAAAATGGAACACAATGGGGAGGATTTTGAATGAATTTTGCCTTAATTTACAGAGAAACTGCAAGCGGATCTACCAAAAGAATGGTACACACATTCTCTCAGTGGATCCACTCAGAAATGCATTGCAGTCTTTGGGGAACTCTGGCTTTTCTGCCATGCTATTAAAAATGGTTACTAGGTGTATATAGGATTACATACATTTTTTATGTGACAGTATTTTATGGAATAGGATAAAAATAATGAATTTTAGGTAAAAAAATAAAAATAAAAAACACAACCCATACACCACAAGAAAGTTTACCAATCACTTTAAAATAGTTTCGAAACATCATAGACATTGTTTAGATCCTGACCAATCACTGAATTAAACAAGGAAGTGCACAACTAGACCACTTCTCTCCCAGTGTGATTTTCCCATAGACCTACATTGGGAGTCCATCTCAGTCATGTTACACAGGGCTGGGAGAGAGTTTAGTGTGCACTCCTCTCGGCTTGTTCTAGTGATTGGTTGGGGTCTCAAAATGCAGACAACCAAGGGGGAAAAAAAAATGTTAAAAAATATATGTGGACTTTGTGTTTTACCTTTAAGCTGGGAATATGCAATGCAGTTCCACTCCCCACGGCCATTGCCAACACATGTACACCGCATCATATGACCTAGGTCATGCACTTTATCCCACTGATCCCCAACACGATACATGACACCTTCATTTGTGGTACAGATCTCTTCATGAGCTACAAAGAAAGAGGAAAAAATTATGAAGCTATATTGAATATTTGGAGCCTTTGGATAGGTTGCTTGCCTATATACGGCAGAAAATACATACATAAAAAAAAACAAAGCTATAACAGAGTACTGTTTATTCTTGGCACATGTAAATCTCTGATCAAAAGAATACACAGAGGGAGGAAAGCACAATTAAAGTTTACAATTTCAGAATATTTATGTTAACTAAATATTTAATGAAAGAGTCACACCTGCCATGGGACAGAAACCAAACTTCTGGTCTACATCATAGTTGTGAGTAGTTCCACACCACTTCATGTTGTCGCGACGGCCCTCTGAGGTACAGTCTGTGTAATTGCGGTTGTTGTACAGGAAAGGGAAGTTACACAGGGCCCCATTTGAATTACCTCCTCTTGTCTGAACCAGGACTTTAGGGGGAAAAAAAAAATAAAATAAAAAAAACAATGTTTACATTTGAAAGCATGTGAACAGTCGCACCATAAAAAAATGCCCAAGATAAACAAAAAGGGATTTATAATTAAAAAATAAAAAATAAAATCACAAAAGCTAAAAATACAACACCTACAACCCCCACGTTTCAACTGCTTTCACATGGTCTAAATCCTGGCCATCATGATAGTTAAAATCGCATATTTGATTCAGAGGAAGTAATGCCGCCGCGCCCCCCCCCCCCCCCACTAACAAGAAGAGTGAATGCAGCATTACTCTTCTTAATATCAGCTTACCACGTTGTTCTGTGCAGAAGGAATATTTCTTGTCCTCATCATAGTTAGATGTAGTTGCACACCAGAGCTTTCCATCTTGACGGCCATCTGTTGTACATGAATAGTAGGTCCTTCCATCATGTATAAATGGAATAGCACAAGGCTCACTGTTAGAATTACCGCCATATGTTCCAACGGCAACTGTATAAAAAAAAAAAAAGCGAACAGCAGAATTAAGAATGTAAAAAATATATTAAAAATAAATTTATTTATATTCACCCCCTTATTTTTTGCATTAAAGTAGCCATACTCACCACTTTCCTCACAGCTGACTCCATTGCCCAGGCAAGTGCACATCTGTTGCTGACTGCCCTGTGTTTTGAGCCATTTCATGCCCACAGTATACAGAACTCCACTGTCCGTTACACAGTGTTCAAGATCACTTGGCATAGGTGTGAGAGCTTTTACTGAAGCATCGACCACTGCAGACAAACAAAGGCAGGATTTATTTTTTACCTTTAAATACACAGAAACATCATCTTATACACACACATGAACCATCTGTATGTGTTCTGTCACTGTATTTGTGGTTTTATGGCTTTTACACTGACATAACGTCACACCCCCCCCCCCCAAACTAAAATGCGCCAGCAGAAGGCCATTATGGCTGCCTACAGTGGTGTTAGGTACAGTGATAGGCGGAAGTGGGTGTGAGAGTTATCCTGTGTAGACTTTGGTATTCTTAGAATATTCACCATTGAATTTTTCAAAAATATAATATAAAAATGCAGTTCTGCCATCCAGGCTACACAAGACATGTTCAGTCAGACAGTCAGTCAATCAATCACAGCACAAAGTGGGGAAGATCCACTATAATATATATTTTTTTTAATTTCTGCATTACATCAGCAACATGCACCCTGGTTTTATCAGAATTATGTGAGCTAATACTAAAATTAAGTCCCAACAACTTACCAACACCAGAGGTTTGCAAAGAAGAATGTCTCTCACACTTCCATTCCCCACGACCGTTGCCAGTACAGATACACTGCAGAAGATTCCCTCTGGCATCAGTCTTGGTCCAAGTATCTCCAATCCTGTAGGAGGTTCTGGTGTCCTGGTCATTACATCTGTCTATGTGCAAACAAAAAATAAATGAATAAAATAAAAATAAATAAAAAAAAAAAAAAACAATGTTACCAATAGGTGTAAAGGAAACAAAAAAACTATACATGCAATCAAATATAAAACCCCAGGGACTAGCATTATTTCATCCCCTTTGGCCACACCATCTCCCTACTTTTATTCCCGTGCTGCAGTGATTTGCCTGACCTTATCTCACAGACTGTTTCCCTTTGACCGTAATGAGAATTTTTGTAGTAAAGTGTAGAACTTAGCAAAAGTATTTAAGAGCAAACATTAAAGAGGACAATTTCCTGATCATCCTACAGATGAAAGTCTATGGCCTACATGACTGCAAGATGGTAAGGTCATCTAAATTTCAAGGAAATTGCCATGTATGGAAATGGTTTCCAAATTGTATAGGAAGATTCAAGATAAAAATTAAAAAATTCCCACATCGTAGACTGTTTGCAAGAAATGTGCAATTACATACAACGGTCCTATAGGCAATACACTAAAGCTGCATAATCCTGAGGTGATTTTTTCCCTCAAGTATATGCTAAATATTTCATCAGACATTCGTGCTTTGCATAAAGGATGGGGCGGGGGGGGGGGGGTATTAAACACATCAACTTCTGAAAGAAGTTGGTGGAGAAATACATATAAAATGTAATAAGAACCCCCAATGTTTGTGTGCTTGAGACAGAGAGATTAGATGTGAAAAGTTACTAAAATAAAAGTATTTAAAAAACCTAACCATTGACCATTTATTAGAGTCTACTTCAAAGAGAAATAAAAAAACATTCTCAATGCAAAGAATTTGACTAAATATAGTCTCTCTTGGATACACTTACTTCTAGAGCTACAGGTAATACGACCACTGCCTTCTCCCAAACATGTGCAGTCCACCATCATCCATCCCTGATATGGTTTCTCCCAGGTTTGTCCAACCACATAGGATGTACCCGCGGCATTATCATAACATCGCTCAGCTACATAAAGAGAAATTACACATTTTATATATTTACTTATTCAGCGAGTTTCACATACTACTCATTTCTTTTGATCTATTCCACCATGTCTGAAAATCTATAAATCAAAAAAGGGCTGACACCAGGTAAAAATGCTTCATATAGTGAATTGCTGTAAAATACCCACAAATTCGTATTTCCAAAGTTAAATTTTTTTTCCTCAACTATAATTCTGAAATTATGTGTGAGTAAAAGAGACTAAAACACTTTATTGCTAAAATGCAGTATTTTAGACATACAGCACGATCACAGGGGAAATTCTTACCTATAGGTTTACAGGTCCATTCTCCTTTGCCATTACCAAGACATACGCACTCTAACATATAGCCTCCAGTTTCATGGGGTCTGCGCCAGGTGTCTCCAATCTTGTAGGACTGTCCACCCTCATGACAGCGATCTGCAATGAACCTTCAGTTAACAAATATGCCCTGGCAGTCCCATAATGCTAGCGCGCCTGCATGGGCAATGAGAAACTAGTAGTTACAGTAGGATGAACACATTTGGAAACATTTCGAGGTCCTAAGTTTTAGACAACCTTCAAGAGATCTGAAGAATTATGTGAAATTTTTTTAACTTGGCCAATGCATAGACAGCAGCGAATATTAAACTCTACATGTTAGTAAATTTGAAACCAGCAGCCGGTTTGTGTCTATTAAACCTGGCACTATAGCATTCACATGAGATTAAAAAACACGATCATCATTCTCTATAGATCAGTTCTTGGGTTTAAACACATGGCAAAGAAAGTCCTAGAATGGAGGAGTTAAATACCTACCCCCCTATAGTGAACATCTGGTTTCATCACTTGCATTGTCACATTAACACCTTTATGCTCGCAGCTATACAAAGGGAATTCATTTGCATGTGACACAGGAATGCCTTGACAAGTGTTTGCATGCAGCCAGATGACCAAATGGTTAATTATAAGTAACAGATAAAATGTACAGGAGTCCGGGAAAAGCCATTACTTGCAATGGTGCAGCTGATCCTCCCTCTTCCAGCTCCGATACAGGTACAGTCCCAGATCATGCTGTCTTTAGGTCGCTCATAGGTCTGCCCAACACGGTAGGTTCCACTAGTGTATTTGTCAAAGCAAGTTTCTTCAGCTGTTAAAAGATCAAAAAGGCCAAAACATTAATTCAAGCTGCCTATAAAGGGGTGAATGAATGAATATTTAATGAGAGTTATGTTTTAATGAGTTATACAAGTTATTTCAGAATGCCTAAATTTCCTTTACAGATAGTTGTTTTTTTTTTTGCCATCAGGATCAAAATTTTACTCATTTATTTAGGACATGTTCACGTGACAGAATTTCAGTGCGGGATTCTGCTGCACTATTCACATGGAAGAATTTTTTGCGTGAGAAATTCAGATTCCGGCATCCGCAGAACGTATGGTCTAGGAGACCGTGCATTTCCAACTGGTCCTAGCACCAGCAGAACATGCTGTCCATGCGGACATTCCACTGTGTAAACAGAACCTAAAGAGGTTATCAAGGATTAGAAAGTCAGAGCTTATTCCTTTCAAAAACAGCACCACACCTGTCCCCTAGTTGTGTGCGGAATTACAGCTCTGTTCCATAAAAGTGAATGGTGCCAAGTTGTAATACCATACACAACCTAGGGACAGGTGCGATGTTTCTTGAAGAAATTTGTTCTTACTATGCCTGATATATTACCATTTTGATACATACCTTCTGGTTTGCTCTCACAATTGAAGCCTCTTCCACCACCATAACAGGTGCACACCAGAGTGTTGCCCAAGTAAGTCCGTTCCCATTGCTGTCCAATATTATAATACTGTCCATTGTCATAACAGCCCCCTGTAAAAAAAAAAAAAAAAAAAAAATTATAAAAAATAAAAATTCCTGATTTTAGGGCTTTGCAAAAAGGTCAGCAACTTAAATCTACTGACTGCTACCACCAGTGAGATCTCCTGTGTTCAGAGAAGAGACCACATGTAACATGTAACAATGATCATTTCGGCTACATTAACCTGTGTTTTTCCTTTTCAAATGTTCATCATAGGCACAAGTAAAATCTGCAACTTTACTCACAAGCACGCCAAAAGAATGTCCCTATGGACATAAGATGTTGGGGTGTATAAGAATGTACAGCGGACAGCACTGTAAGTACAACTGTATGCAATAAACAAAACACACGTGATAGTAATGTGCACTAGTCAGGGCATTTCTCTACTCCAGCACGACATAAAACAGTAAACACATGCTGGTCTACTTAATAAAGACCATAAATCCACAGCCCCTAATCCTTGGGCCTCTGCTCAGTAAGGTCATGTCTAATATGTTGAATGAGCTGAAATGAATCTCCTCAGACATAGGTATTCAATCCTAGCAGAATATAGGTCATATCTTTACACAGGGGTCAAGTCCTGGAAAAAAAAAAAAAAAAAGTGAGGGAACTCAGCCAAGATTTCCACTCAAGGGCTGGTCCTGCTAATGGGAACGGTATTCCTGCTGTAAAAAAGTGCAGGAACTCAGTTCCCATGAGTTCCTGTAGGACTTGAGCCCTGTCTTTACATCATGATTTGCATAATGTTACCTTTACACTTTGCAAAAAGTTTTCACTTTTACACGGGTGTTTTGAAACTTTAAACCTAAATAAACTCATATCACAATTAAAAGAAGGTAAATAAAAGATTACTAAAAGTTAAATATTCTAGAATCTCTGACTGTATGGTCTCAAATGAATTAAAGGGGTACTCCACTGGCCAGCGTTCGGAAGTAAATGTTCCTAATGCTGTTTTCACGCTGCGAGGGTCGGTCACGCCCCTCATGACATCATGGTCATTCCCCCTCAATGCAAGTCAATGGGAGGGGGCGTGACGGCCGTCACGCCCCCTCCCCTAGACTTGCATTGAGGTGGCGTGACCATGATGTCATGAGGGGCGGGGCCGACCCTCGCAGCGTGAAAACAGCATTAGGAACATTTACTTCTGAACGCTGGCCAGTGGAGTACCCATTTAAACTACCTACATGCTTACAAACATGCTACTAACATGGGTTCACAAAATAAAGCACTACAATAGTAGAACAAGCAGCACAACACCAAGGTCACTTTTTAGAGTGTGCCAGGCTACAGTGGTCCACCTCAAAGCCACAAAATATTCACACAGTCTATATATAGGGAAGTCAGGACACCAGTTGTGAGTAATTTTTTTTTCCCTGCAAGTGGATGGCAATAAAACACCATGTCAGAAAAACTAAAGTTTCGAGCTTCCACGATCCCTTCTTCAGGCTTAAGGGGTTGTGCAGTGATATACCAGCGGTTGGATCCCCCACGGTCTCCTGAACGGGCCCCAGCTCTGAGAGGAGCACGTGCTAGGGATGGCACACACTATTCATTCTCTATGCAGGACGCTCCAACGACACCATTGCTGTTGCCAACACCAATGTGTTGAGACACAGTTTGGAAAGCACTGCTGTATAGCCATTGCATTTAGGATCTACAATATATGTATTTAGTAGCTGTCACCCAGTATCTACTATTGATGTAGGAAATGCAGTAATTGCTGAATGGATACAAAAAGGAAATTCCTGTAGTTTTAGTCCAAAGGTATTTTTTCTCCTGGGGCTACAAAAAATAGGTTTAAAGGGGTACTCCGGTGGAACTTTTTGATCAAGTGGTGCCAGAACGTTAAACAGATTTGTAAATTACTTCTATTAAAAAATCTTAATCCTTCCAGTTCTTATTACCTGCTGAATACTACAGAGGAAATTCTTTAAATTTTTGGAACACAGAGCTCGCTGCTGACATCTGTCCATTTTAAGAACTGTCCTGAGTAGGTGAAAATCTCCATAGAAAACATATGCTGCTCTGGACAGTTCCTAAAATGGACAGAGATGTCAGCATAGAGCACTGTGGTCATGATGTCAGCAGAGAGCCCTGTGTTCCAAAAAGAAAAGAATTTCCTCTGTAGTATTCAGCAGCTAACAAGTACTGGAAGGATTGAGATTTTTTAATAGAAGTAATTTACAAATCTGTAACTTTTTGGCACTTTTTTTTTTTTAAATAAAGTTTTCCACCGGAGTACCCCTTTAAAGGGGGTATTCCAGTGAAAAACAATTTTTTTCATATGAGCTGGCTCCAGAAATGTAAACATATTTGTAAATGACATATTTTGTTTTTAATCCTACCAGTACTTATCAGCTGCTGAAGTTGAGTTGTTTTCTGTCTGACATATTCAAAGCAACAGAGGGTCCAATAATACCAATAGTAAGAGGAATCCACAGACCTGTTTCAGCAGTTTATCTTTTATTCTTGCATTTGGTAAGCTTACAGCAGGTTTAAAAACATAAGGAGCACAGAGCCATTGCACACAGGTCCATAGCCAATCCTGACGCAGTGTATATATTTGAATATAAGTGCATGATCTGGAGGCATATGGTGGAACTCCATAGACAGAGTGTGAGACTTTCCACTAAGTGGATAATATTAGGAGGCTCTTTTTGAATCTCCAGTTGCAGTCCGAGGGTGCTGTTTGTAGGGCTGCTTTCACTAGACGTTGCCAAAGCTTTTCACAGCGTCAAGTGGAATTTCTTGTGGAGTGTCATGCGTCGCATGGGATTTGGGCCACGGTTTTTGACATGGGGGCAATTGTTGTATGCTGCCCCTCGTGCTAGAATTTGGGCTAATGGTTTACTTTCCCATTCCTTTCCCCTGTGGTACACGCGAGGGGTGTCCCCTATCCCAGTTTCTATTTGCCATAGCAATAGAGCCCCTGGTGGTACTCATTAGGGCTTCCACAGAGTTTAGAGGTTTCTATTATGGGGATTTGGAGGAATGTATTGCCCGTTATGCAGATGATATGCTCCTCTTTCTGGGGGGGGGGGGGGGGGGGGAATGTTGCACACTCCTTGCCCCCTTTGATTGCCCTTATAGAAAATGTATGGTAGTTACTCTGGTCTGTCCATTAACTGGGATAAGTCCACGATCCTTCCCCTTGATTCCCTCCCCTATATAAAAAGGTAATTTCTATGGTTGGCCTCCCTGTGGTTACACAGTTTAAATATCTGGGTATATAGGTTACTGCCTTTCCCTCTGATTACATTACTCTTAACCTTGTTCCATTGCTAGACCGTAGTTCTCGCAAAGCGGCTACTTTGTGTAAACTTCCCTTCTCCATAATTGGTAGATCTAACTTAGTTAAAATGGTTCTTATGCCTCAGCTTTTGTACATTCTACATAATACCCCTGTTTGGGTACCTATGAAATATTTTCTTAGGACCCAGTTGTTATTTGGAGAGCTTATTTGGAATGGCAAAACGGCTAGAATTAGTCTTTAAACATTGCAACGTGGTAAGGAGGCGGATGGCTTATCCATTCCAAATCCTGTGTTTTATTTCTTAGCGTCATAGGTATTGAAGGGGTGGGCGCAGTTTGCTACTATGGGGCACACAGGCAATCTAGTATCAAGGCGTATTGGTAAGGTGACCCCTATTTATCTGTTAGAGATGGCGGCACAGACACGCCCCCCCAAACCTCCCTACTACCTTTGTACTTATCCGTAAGGTGTGGACGAAATTTAAGACCCTTCTGCACTATCCTATATTTGTTACATATTCTCCTTTGTGGCATAATCCTGAGTCTACCTGAATTGTGTTCGCTACCTGATGTCTCCCTTTGGGTTACCCATGGGGTGTCTTTCCCAGCTGTATGACGGGCCGATATAAAATGTTTAATAAAACTTTCTGATTAAAAAAAATAATAAATACTGATAAGTACTGGGTAGCATTAAACTTTTTTAATAGAAGTAATTTATAAATCTGTTTAACTTTCTGGAGCCAGTTGATATGAAAAAAAAAAAAAAAAAATTATATATATATATATATATATATATATATATATATATATATATATAGTTTCTTTTTCACTGGAATACCCCTTTAAATAAAACAAAACCCTGCCTCAGAGCCTATAATATATTGGTACTAAACTATCAGTATTTTATGTCACTCAGAATGACGGATTGTAACTATACTGTAGATGCTTGCTCCTTCTTATTAAGAGTTGGCAGTACGGGGCCCAGGAGAACAAAGGGATTCCCTGGAATTGCAGCACTTGCTCTATAATTACTTCTAAAAGCGCTTTGTAAAGTGACAAATGGTGGGAGGTAGAAGTAACACATTTTACTTCGCTTCAGGCCATACAAAGTAAATGACAGGACAGAGGACAAAGCAGTCTATGATGTTAACCACTGCTGGCAGAGTCTCGCCTATTGTTCAGCATTTTCGTCAGCACAGCCTTCTAGGATTTTTTGGAAATTACAACTTTCTGTTACTGAAGTCCCTCCTTTCTGAACAGAAGCCAATGCCGTTCTATGAAGCAGGCAATGAGGTATCTAATACATGTTCTCTATTTACATTAGGGATACAATTATGTATTTTGATCTATAACCCATTGCCGTCCAGCATCACGCAAGATCAAACCTACTTTATCAGCATATGTTATGACAAGTAAACCGCAGGGAATGTAGAAACCATTCTGTGTCAGGCAGATAAAAGCCAAGAGTGAGTAGTTAAAGCTATGTATAGCCCATCATGGTCAAAAGTAGAAGAACACAGACACTCCATAAAGATAAGAGGATGAAGAAAGGATTTGGCTAGCCTGAAAAAACACATTATTAGCCACTCCCTTGGACACAAGCTCTGTGTTTTCATCCCTTCTCTTTACCAACCATCTATTTACCCTTTAGAATAAATAGAGGGATTTCTGGATGAACTATAAGGACCACTTAGATCTTAATTGGCTATTTAGGTTTTAGCCAGCTATTCAGTGCCTAAGGCATTAAAAGGGATTTTCTAGGAAAAGACTTCTGGCATGTCAATTAGACTACATAATAGTAAGATTGAGGGGGGGGGAATCCAGCTGCTGAAACCGATATTCTATAGCCATCTATATACAAACATATACAGATCAGCAATAAAAAACTAACAAAAAAATATTTATTTTTTGGTGACAATGGCGCCTGTCAAGGGGTGAAAGTTGATGAAGAAAAACCAGGCAAGCATAAACAGCCAAAACCCTGACAAGGACCGTATTGTGTTGTTGACTAGACTACTCAGAGCATCCCAAACTGGAAAGTCTTTTGGGGTTTCCCAGTGTGTAGTGGTTAGTATCTACCAAAATCTATCTTGGGAGAGGATTATATGGACACCCAAGGCTCCATGATGTGCACAAGGAGAAAACGCTACTCTGCCAGTCTGATCCCACAAGAGCTAGTGTAGAACAAATTTCTTAAAAAGTTAATGGCGGTTTTAATAAAGAGGGGGGTCACAGGACACTGCATTGTGCAAAGACAGTGGCACAGCCACAGACAGGTAAGAGTGTCCATGCCAACCTCTGTCCACCACCAAAAGATCCTCCAATGGGCATGTAAGCATCTGAACTTGACTATGAATGGCTGCCTTAAGGAGATGAAACGCTGCCTGTTTTTGATGGAATAAAACACAACTCCCTTCATTTCATACCATTATTTTGCTATCGTGAACTAGACTATGATGTTTCCTTTTACATCACATGGATGGCCACGTGTGTGAGAAGAGAGGGCTTCAGGATGCATCATCAGAAGTGGAGGTTCGGGGAAATGTTCTGCTAGGAAACCATGGTTCTGGAATTGGATGTGGATGTACCACCTAGAGCATTCCCTAATGGCAGTGGGTCCCTTTCAGCAGGATAATGTGCCCTGTCCCACGGTAAAAATGCTTCGGAATGGTTTAAAAAGAACAGCAAGACATTTTAAAGATCTCAATTCGATCAAGGATCTGTGAGATGTATTGGAAAAACAAGTCTGATCCAAGTAGCGCCTCCTATTTTACAACATACAGGACTTGAAGCGTACCTGTCAGATTCCACAGCAGTAAAACAAAAAAAATGAATATGTTACACAGTACCTAATCCTGACCATGTGCTTTTATGCTTCTATCACCTATACTTATTATTTTTTTAAAAAATACCCCTTTTAATAGCTCACAGTGTTATAAATCCTTTCAGGGGAAGGGGGCATGGCCCTCCCTTGTGGTGGGAGGTGATTAGTGTGTCTGCTCTTGCTGCCTTGTCCATGGGTCATCTCTTGTCCATGACTCAAGGACAAGCCTGATGCTGCTGCAGGACTAGTTTGTGTTCCAGTAGGTATGGGTACCCCTAGTGGTCAGATTTTCAGGGGACATTTTCTTTATTAAATATTCAAAAATGTTTAATCAACCATATCACAAAAAGCATTTAATTTTAATCAGTAACAAGACAAAAAAAAAAAAAAAAGTTTTTGGATCTGACAGTGCCCATTTAAAGGATCTGCTGCTAAAGTCTTGGATAGACACAATTAGAGACTTCATGAAGGCCATGCCTCAATGGGTCAGAATGGTTATGACAGCGTGAGTGGGCCAAAACAAAACTGGACAGATTGGATTAATGGTATGGTGGACTGGTCTATAGAACAAAGGGGAACCTTTTCGGTAGATCATGAAGCAATCACAGCATGTGCATAGCTGCTCTTCATTTACAAGAATAGAAGTTACAATATTTATGATGTCTAGTACTTAAATATACTTCAGTAGAAGCATCTTCACATACTGAACAGTGCTCCATCGGGGTGTGGCAATGGCGGATGTTTGTCTCTGGACCCTTTTCACACAGGAAACAAGTGATTGACATTTGTCCTGTAATGTATTTGTGAACTTGATCCTTTGAAGTCAAATACACAATTGTAAGAAAATCCTTCCATCCTCCATTACGATCACAATCATAGTTCCAATATGCAAGAATCAGATTGAGAGTGTACACTAAAAACAGGCACCTTACAGGTCTGATGGACGCGGATGGTCATTTGCTCATCTGACACTATAAGATCTACCTGGTTCCCATTGATATCAGTGGACTGTACAGGTAACACTCAGTTTTCTTGAGGCCTGCAGAGTAAAATACTTTTTGCTGCTGTTCTATGTATCAGATGAGTGTCCTTAACCTGGGGATCTCAATTTTCTAGTACCACACATTAAAATTGGTTGTCAACCAAAGAAAGACCAACAAAGGCTAGATGCCCATTTGGAACAAGACAACCCTGACTAGTAATACAAAGGCATCAAAATCTACTTTTACAACACTGCTACAGTGCGCTTACCTGCAGGTTTTACTCTTGCAAAAAACATTTAATGGCATGTGTTAAAGGGGTACTCTAAATAAAAAAATATATGGTTTTCAAATCACCTGGTGCCAGAAACCTATTCAGGTTGCAAATTACTTCTTTAAACAGCCTTCTAGTACTTCTCAGCTGCTGTATTCTCCAGCAGAAGTCATGTAGTCTTTCCAGTCAGACAGTGCTCTCTGCTGCGACCTCTGTCCATGTCAGGAACTGTCCAAAGCATGAGTAAATCCCTTTAGCAAACCTCTCCTGCTCTGGGCAGTGTCTGCCATGGACAGAGGTAGCAGCATGGAGCACTGTGGTCAGACTGGAAAGACTGCATGACTTCTGCTGGAGCATACAGCAGCTAAGTACCGGAAGGCTTGAGTTTTTTAACTAGAAGTAATTTACAAATCTGTATAACACAGATACATAAATCTGTATGACACCAGCTGATTTGAAACAAGTTACTCCTTCCTCTGGAGTAAATCAACCCCCCCAGCCCTATATGTTGGCAAAACATTACACTGGCATACCAGCATATCCATGAAAGGTGAATTTATTCAGTGACCCAATCCTAGTCGGCTCACTTCTATGGTCAGTCCATTTACAAGTATAGTAGCCTTTTGAAGCAGCATATACTTACAAATGTACCAAGCGTCGACACTTTAAAAATGGGTATTCCAGTAAAAAAAAAAAAAAACTTTTTTATATCAACTGGCTCCAGAGAGTTAAACAGATTTGTAAATTACTTCTATTAAAAAAAAATCTTAATCCTTTCAATAATTATCAGCTGCTGAAGTTGAGTTGTTGTTGTTTTCTGTCTGGCAACAGTGCTCTCTGCTGACATCTCTGCTTGTCTTGGGAACTGCACAGAGTAGAAGAGGTTTGCTATGGGGATTTGCTTCTAAACTGGGCGGTTCCCGAGACACATGTCATCAGAGAGCACTTAGACAGAAAACCACTCAACTTCAGCAGCTCATAAGTACTGAAATCATTAGGATTTTTTAATAGAAGTAATTTACAAATCTGTTTAAACTTTCTGGAGCTAGTTGATATATATAAAAACAATTTTTTTCCTGGATAACCCCTTTAAGGGTACATTCCCATCTGGCGTATTTTGCTGCTGCATATTTTCCTACCCATTGACTTCAACTGGAAAAAAAATACGCAGCAGCAAATACGCCAGGTGGGAACGTACCCTTAGGGTACGTTCCCACCTGGCGTATTTGCTGCTGTGTATTTTATTTTCCCATTGAAGTCAATGGGTAGGAAAATACGCAGCAGCAAAATACGCTAGGTGGGAATGCACCCTTAGACTATATTTGGTACACTGAAATTCATTTTTCAGCCTATGCCAGAAGCACAGGGATAGTTTCAGATCTGAACATAGGTTTTGGGCACATTATAAAATGTTTTTTTTTTTGGTTTTGATTGGAACGCCCATCTGGCAATACTAATAAAAATTAAATAAAAAAAAAAGCATAGCATCTTTAATCCAATTCCAGGGAATAATAAAAAGATGGCATATGTCCACAACTTGCTATTGAAAACTCAAATCAGAAGGGGGGCTCCTTTTAAAAGCCTGGGTATTTGGGGTATTTTTTGTGGCTTACTACTATCCACGCTCAGAACAATAGTTTTGCCTGAAGCAGAGGAAATAACAGTATGTCAAAAAAAAAAAAAAAAACATAACAAAGACTGTAAAGTTTTTATGTTATTCAAATAAGGAGAAAAAATAAAAGTCTACACAGCGGCAGTAGGACTATACAGCTATAACGTCATCTACTGGGCTCGTGTATTGTCCACCCAGTTAGATCACACACATACCTATGGAACAAAGCCCAGGACCTCTTCTGATGGGCGTATGTTACTCGCCCTCCACCATTACCCTCATTATCTGAGACATGGCACCAACATGGGAAACAACCTTACAGGAAACCGTAAAACCAAAATGTTGTCTAATAGGGTCTTCATGGCGTCTGCTATTCACTAGACTAGCATTTCCCCAACCAGAGTGCCTCCAGCTGTTGCAAAACTACAACTCTCAGCATGCCCGGACAGCCTTTGGCTGTCCGGGCATGCTGAGAGTTGTAGTTTTGCAACAGCTGGAGGCACTCTGGTTGGGGAAACAACACTAGAAAAATGAGTTAAGACTTCGGGAAGCTTTGTGATCTCTCCAAGAGCAGGCAGACAATAAGAACTCCCATAGGCATCTAAAGAAAACCCAACCAATAAACCTGGGCGCCAGCTGCAAGTTTTAGGAGCCTGGCTCTTGGGATTTGTCTAGCCTTGGTTTACAAAGCGCATAGACGTGACAACGTTTTCATGATTTTTACTCTCCACCAAATTAAATTTTCCAATCTGATCATTCTGATACATTTACACACTATTAGAACCTACAATAACAAGGTCTGATCATAGCGATGAATGATCGCCATAGGCAACCGGAGAAGATGACCATAAGCGATAATTACGGGGTCACCAATACAGATCTGTTCCCTGGGTGGGATCACCTATTGTTCATACTCCCAACTTTTCATAGGGTGTATAGGGTTTTGGGCTCACCCACGTACAAAAGTAATTGATTGGGTACAAAACGTCCTGTATGTTTTCATCTAATGTATATATATATATATATATATATATATATATATCTCAAAATCCTACTGAAATCCATTTATGGAATCCTATATAGTTATCTGTTGGTTCAATACAACAATTTCCATCATACCTTAACAGTTTTAGGCTTCCTAGGCATGATGAGAGTTGTAGTTCTTCCAGCAGATCAGATGGGGACCCACAGGTTGGGATACACGGATCTAATGCATTATCCGCAATTTCTAACCACATAAACAAGACATCAGATGGGTAACGGAGACTTACTTTGAGTGGAGTCCGCAGCTACAACGGGTTGTAGAGGTGTCTGCCCCTGCTTTACCTGTCTGCGGCTCTTGACCCTCTCAGATGGCGCAGCCTGTACCGCAGCGGTAACGCACAGTGTGAGCAGAAGCCCAGTGAGGGGCCCCCGTGTCATCTTTGGAGGCAGGTGGTCAATGAATAGCGGAATAGAAGCAGCCGGTTACTGGTGCATTTCCCGGTCTAAAAAGCTAAGAGAATAAGCGAGCGACACCGACAGCCAAAGGTGGGGGAGAGCAAAGCGGGCAGATAGCGGCTCCGTGCCGGCCAGTGATAGAGAGCGCAGTGCGGCCGCGCTGTATATATATACATACACTCTGCACAAGAGCCGGGGGCGCTCGCTAAAACACACACGAGCGCAGGGATTGGTGAATTCCTGGCGGGGACGTCAAAAGTGGGCGGGGTTTGTCTCTAATATATGAGTAGTGGGAGGCGCGTGATGCTCAGTGTGAGGGAAGCGGCCAGGGGGAGATTATAGGTGTGTGGTTGGCTGTGCCGTTACCTCACCGCTGTATCCATTACATAGAATAGCGGTCTTCAGCTCCTGCGAAAGTACTACTCCCACCTAGTACTTCATGAGAGTTGTAGCAAACGGCCAGGCTGTGGGGAGGACACTGGTATAGAGGTTGTTGTGGGGAGGTTTAGCATATATTTGTTACCTCTAAGGAACTCTAGAAATGGAGGGAATTTATCAAGGGTGATGTAGGTGAAGGAATTTTCTACACCTATAATTTGTGTGGTGGTATGGTGTACATGCTCCAGGTTTGATTGGTCTCATGGCATGTGGTATATATGGTGCTACTACACTTTAACCTCTTAAGGTCCAGGCCAATTTTATTTTTGCATTTTCGTTTTTTCCTTCTCACCTACTAAAAATCATAACTCTTATATTTCCATCCACAGACCCACATGAGGGCTTGTTTTTTGCGTGACCAATTTTACTTTGTAATGACCTCCCTTATTTTACCATGAAATGTACAGTGCAACCAAACAAATATTATTCATGTGGGAAAATTGAAAAGAAAACTGCAATTTAGAAAATTTTAGAAGGCTTTTTTTTAACGCGGTACACATCCATATAAGCGGCGGTATGAGGGCTCATTTTTTGCGATGTGATCTGTGCTTTTTATTGATACCATATTTGCTTATATAAAACATATTTTTATTTTTTTGGAATAAAATGTTATTAAAAAAAGCAGCTATTTTGGATTTTCTTTTTACGTTCATGTCGTTCACCGTATGGTATAATTAACATTTTATTTTAATAGTTGGGATATTTATGCATGTGGCGATACCACATATGTATATCAAATAATTTTTTTTTACACTTTTTTTTTTTTTTTGGAGGTGAAATAGGGAAAATGGGACAATTTACGTTTTTATTGTGGGGGGGGGGGGGGGGTTTGGAAATAAAAAAAATTTTAAATTTTTTTTATTTTTTTCTCACACACTTTAATAGTCCCCTTAGGGGACTATTTATAGCAATCATTCGATTGCTAATACTGTTCAGTGCTATGCATAGGACATAGCACTGATCAGTATTATCCGTCATCTTCTGCTCTGGTCTGCTCGATCGCAGACCAGAGCGGAAGACCCGTGGAAGGCAGCAGAGGCAGGCCATGCTGGATGATCGGATCGCCGCGGCAGCGCTGTGGGCGATCCGATCATCCATTTTTGTTACAGCGATGCCGTGATCTGTGATCGCAGATGTCCGCCTTTAGGAGCTGGTCCCTGGCTGCTATCAGCAGCTGGGACCTGCCGCGCATGAAACGAGCATCGCTCAAATACTCGCGGTTATGCATAGGACGTAAATGTACATCCTGGTGCGTTAAATACCAGCTCACCAGGACGTACATTTACGTCCTGCGTCGTTAAGGACCAGACCAATTTTATATTTGCATTTTCGTTTCTTCCTCCTCGCCTTCTAAAAATAACTCTTATATTTCCATCAACAGACCCATATGAGGACTTGTTATTTGCGTCATCAATTTTACTTTGTAATGACCTCACTTATTTTACCATAAAATGTACGGCGCAACCCAAAAAAATATTTGTGGGAAAATTGAAAATAAAACTGCAATTTCGGTTTTCACGCGGAACACTTTATGGTAAAAATGACATCTTCTTTATTCAGCGGGCCAATACGATTAAAATGATACCCATGTTATATGCATTTCTATTGTACCGCTTTAAAAAAATCTCAAACTATTTTAACAAAATTCGTATATTTGAAATTGCCCTAATTTGACAGCCTATAATTTTCTCATTTTTCCGTATATGGGGTGGTATGAGGGCTAATTTTTTTGTGCCGTGATCTGTAGTTTTTATCGGTACCACGTTTGCTTAGGTTTTACTTTTTTATAATTTTTTTTTTTATATAAATTTAGTTTTTTGGTAATAAAACGTGACAAAGCAGCAATTTTTGAATTTTTTATTTTTTAATGTTTATGCCGTTCACCATACGGGATACTTAACAATATATTTTGATAGTTCAGACTTTTTATTTTTTTTATATACATGCGGCGATACCAAATATGTTTATTTTTTTAAGCTTTTTTGGGAGGAAATGGATGATTTACATTTTTATTGGGGGAGGGGATTTTTCACATATATTAACTTTTTTTTTTTTTTGTTTTCCATTTTCACTGACCACTGTTTCAAAAATCTGTCAGACACCTGTTGGGTGTAAATGCTCACTGCACTCCTTATTAAATTCTGTGAGGGGTGAGGGGGTCCACTGTTCTGGCAGCATGGGGGCTTTGCAAACACACACACATGGCCTTCAATTTTGGACACATTCTCTCTCCAAAAGCCCAATGGCGCTCCTTCTCTTCTGAGCATTGTAGTTTGCCCGCAGAGCACTTTACATCCACTTATGGGGTATTTCCAAATGGGGCTACAAATTTTGGGGGGCATTTTTTTCCCTATTTTCCCTTGTGAAAATGAAAAACCAACTTTAACAAAAATTTGTCAAACACCTGTGGGGTGTTAAGGCTCACTATACCCCTTGTTATGTTCCATGACGGGTGTAGTTTCCAAAATGGGGATACATGTGGGTATTTTGCGTTTTGTCAGAACTGCTGTAAAATCAGCCACCCATGTGCAAATCGCCAATTAAGACCTCAAATGTACATGGTGCACTCTCACTCCTGAGCCTTGTTGTGCACCTGCAGAGCACTTTACACCAACCTTTCCATACTCGGGAGAAATGGCGTTACAAATTTTGAAGTTTTTCTTTTACCTCTTGTGAAAATTAAGAGTATGGGGCAACACCAGCATGTTAGTGTAAAAAAAATAAAATAAATTTACACTAACATGCGGTTGTAGAGCCCAACTTTACCTTTTCAGAAGGGGTAAAAGGAGAAAAAGCCCCCCCAAAATTCATAACGCAATTTCTCCCAAGTACGGAAATACCCCATATGTGGTACTAAACTGTTGCCTTGAAATATGACAGGGCTCCAAAACGAGAGAGCACCATGCACATTTGAGTCCTAAATTGGAGATTTGCATCCGCCACCAAAATACCGTACGGCAGTGTTTCCCAAGAAGGGTGTCTCCAGCTGTTGCAAAACTCCCAGCATGCCTTAACAGTCAGTGGCTGTCCAGTAATACTGGGAGTGGTTTTTCAACAGCTGGAGGCTCCATTTTTTTTTTATTGGGGGGGAGGGGGGGGGGGGCAGTGTAAGGGTGTGCATATGTAGTGTTTTTTACTTATTATTTTGTGTAGGTGTAGTGTTTTTAGGGTACAATCACACGGGCGGGGGTTTACATTGAGTTTCTCGCTGGGAGTTTGAGATTCGGTGGAAAATTTGCCACTTCTCAAACTTGTAGCAGAAAATTCACTGGGGGGGGGGGGGGGGGGGGGGACCTCCAGCTGTTGAAAAACCACAACTCCCAGAATGCATTGACAGCGGAAGGGCATGCTGTGAGTTTTAGTTATGCAACAGCTGGAGGCACTCTACTACAACTCCCAGCATGCTCTTTGGCTGTTCATGCATGTTTGGAGTGGTAGTTATGCAACAGCTGGAGGTACACTGGTTGCAAAACACTGGGAGTTTGTTACTTAAAGAGGCACTGTCATTGTTAAAAACTTTTCATATATTGCAGGACTCATTATAATATGACATTTCACAATATACACCTGTTTAAAAAAATTGTAATTTTCACCTGAAATTCAAGCTCAAATAGCCGCCACTATGGTCGGCTGTCCTTTAGCCAGACAGACTAGTCTAGATTTTACAGCATACTGGATACCAGCCGTAAAGCATACGGTATCCATTATAGGAGATTTCTATTGAGTGTATGCAAAACTACAGATAAAGGATGTGTGTACATTAGAGATGAGCGAACTTACGGTAAATTCGATTTGTCACGAACTTCTCGGCTCGGCAGTTGATGACTTTTCCTGCGTAAATTAGTTCAGCCTTCGGGTGTTCCGGTGGGCTGGAAAAGGTGGATACATTCCTAGGAAAGAGTCTCCTAGGACTGTATCCACCTTTTCCAGCCCACCGGAGCACCTGAAAGCTGAACTAATTTATGCAGGGAAAGCTATCAACTGCCGAGCCGAGAAGTTCGTGACGAATCGAATTTACTGTAAGTTCGCTCATCTCTAGTGGACATGCTGGGAGCTGTAGTTTTTTTTTTTTGGGAGTTGTAGTTTTTTTTATTTTTTTATATATTTTATTCACGGATCCAGAGCATGTACAAAGCATATATGACAAAGGTGCATTGAAATCAGTCAGAATCTGGAACAACAATACAATGTCAGGATAATAGGTCAAAAGTATCGTCTGGATCCAGTTTGTAATACGGAGGATTACCCCCAAAATATAGGAAATAACAAGTAACAACTGTGAAACAAAACCTCAAATCTCCCAAGGAAGGCTGCACCATTCCCACCCGAGTACAGTGTCGTACCTATGTAGAGTATTTGCCACCTGAGGTCAGACTATACATTATGCATACAGAGAGTTCTAATAGTGGGGTCCCATAGAGAGCCAAGGATGTAGAGGATCATATAACATTAAGATGATAGTTCTAGATTACCAAGAGTGCCCCTGAGAGCCTCAGTTGAATACCATGTAGTATGTTTAAAATATGTCATTATCCTGTGACGTTCGCCGACATCAGGTAAGTAGTGCAGATATCTTTTCCATTTATTAAAAAAGGCCTTTGCATGCAACTCTGAGCATCTTATGGACAATAACATCTCTCTATGTAATACAGAATGATATTCCTTTAAGATTTCTGTAATTGTCGGCACGGTAGGTTGGAGCCAATGTCTAAGCAAGCACAGTTTAGCAATCAAGATAAGTAAGTGTACACCCTTGGGCATTTTGCCCCTATCAGGAGGGTTCGATTCTCTAACAGGTAGATAGTGAAAGAGGTATGGTTCTGGGGAGAACGGTAAATGTCTATCCCAAATGGTCAGTATTAAAGAGGATAGGTCAGACCACAATTTCGACACCTGCGGGCATTCCCATAAGCAATGCCAGAGGTCTGCCCCCTGTAGTTGACATGTCGGACAATGTGTGAGGAACGGAGGCGGGGGTGGCGTGCCCCTCCATTTAAATGCCTACGTAGCCTTGTGTAGAATACGCCAATGAATTTCTCTTAACTGTGCACTGGGGGTAGAGCCATTGACAGCCAATAAGCCCTCTAGTGAACAGGGGGCGATTTCAGAGTCACCAAGTTTAGAGGACCATTTGGCAAGAGCTGTGGCCCCCCGTCCCTTTAACGCTATATCCCTGATGGTTGCATAACTACATCCCCCAGCATGTGCAGACTACCAAAGGGCATGCTGGGAGGAGTTGTAGTTGGAACTCCAGCTGTTGCAAAACTACAACTCCCAGCATGCTCTTTGGCTGTGCATGCTGAGAGTTGTTGCTAAGCAACAACTGTAGGTGAACAGGTCTTAAGTGGTTTACTCTCTCCTTATTTTCAGGTTGGTGAACTAATTTAACACCTTAGGGACTCAGCCCATTTTCACCTTAAAGACTAAGACCTTTTTTTCGCAATTCTGACCACTGTCACTTTATACATTAACCCCTTACGGACCCAGCCAATTTCAGTGTAGGACCCGGCCATTTTTTGCACATCTTACCACTGTCACTCTAACCCTTAAGGACGCAGCCCTTTTTCACCTTAAGGACTGAGCCCTTTTTCGCAATTCTGACCACCGTCGCTTTACGCATTAACAACTCTGAAACGCTTTTACTGAATTTTCTGATTCTGAGTTTTTCGTGAGATATTCTACTTTATTTTGCATCCTTTGATGAAAAATCCCCAAATTTCATGAAAATTGTGCATTTTTCTAACTTTGAAGCACTCTGCTTGTAAGGGAAATTGATATACCAAATAAATTTTATTTTTATTCACAAATAATATATGTCCACTTTATGTTGGCATCATAAAATGGACATATTTTAACTTTTTGAAAAAATTTGAGGGCTTCAAAGTAGAGCAGCAATTTTTTAAAATTTCATGAAAATTGCTAAATCTGAAGGGACAGATGTTGCAGAACTACAACTCCCAGCATGCCTGGGCAATCTAGGCATGCTGAGAGTTGTAGTTTGGCAACATCTGGAGGGCTACCATTTGGGTACCACTGTAACAGTGGTCTTCAAACTGTGACCCTCCAGATGTTGCAAAACTACAACTCCCAGCATGCCTAGACTGCCCAGGCATGCTGGGAGTTGTAGTTCTGTAACATCTCTCCCTTCAGATTTAGCAATTTTCATGAAATGGAGTTGCTGGGAGTTGCAGTTTGGCACCCACTAGGAAGGGCAGCAGTAAATATTGCTTACTGTCCCCTTCCTCCCCCTCCCCCCACCGTCGTTTCCCTACCTGCGCCTGTCTCCAGTGACAATCTGCGGTCCCCAGGCTATCTTCTTCTCAGGTACCGGCCTCCATCTCCTCCCCCCGTTCTGCCCGACATCCAGGGGTGGGCAGAACGGGGGGTTGCCATGGCAACCCACTGTCCTGAGCTGCCATTGGTCAGAATCAGTTCTGACCAATGGCAGGGGATAAGAGGAGATCGCAGCACTGCGACCTCGCTTCTATCCCTCAGGATGATCGGGGCTGTCACTGACAGCTGTGATCATCCCTATTTTCCGGGTGATCGGGTCACCAGAAACCCGATCAGCCCGTAATAGCAGAAAATCGCATGTCTGAATTGACATGCGATTTTCTGCGATCGCCGACACCAGGCCCCCCCTCGGCGATGTGCCGGGATGCCTGCTGAATGATTTCAATAGGCATCCCGGTCCGGTCCCCAACCGGCTAGCGGCGGGGACCGGAATTCCCACGGGCGTGTGCATACGCCCCACGTCCTTAAGGACTCGGGATGCAGGGCGTATGCATACGCCCAGCATCCTGAAGAGGTTAAGCATTAATAACTCTGGGATGCTTTTCCTTTCATTCTGATTCTGAGATAGTTTTTTTATGACCTATTCTGCTTTATGTTAGTGGTAAATTTTCGTCGATACTTGCATAATTTCTTGGTGAAAAATTGAAAAATTTGAATTAATTTTTTTTTTTTTTTACTTTGAAGCTCTCTGCTTGTAAGGAAAATAGACATTCCAAATAAATTATATATTGATTCACATACACAATACACAACATCACATACACAATATGTCTACTTTATGTTGGCATCATAAAGTTGACATGTTTTTACTCTTGGAAGACATCAGAGGGATTCAAAGTTCCGCAGCAATTTTCTAATTTTTCACAAAATTTTCAAAATTGGAATTTTTCAGGGACCAGTTCAGTTTTGAAGTGGATTTGAAGGGCCTTCATATTAGAAATACCCCACAAATGACCCCATTATAAAAACTGAACCCCGCAAAGTATTCAAAATGACATTCAGTAAGTTTGTTAACCCTTTAGGTGTTTCACAGGAATAGCAGCAAAGTGAAGGAGAAAATTCAAAATCTTCATTTTTTACACTCGCATGTTCTTGTAGACCCAGTTTTTGAATTTTTGCAAGGGGTAATAGGAGAAAAAGTCCCCCAAAATGTGTAACCCAGTTTCTCTCGAGTAAGGAAATACCTCATGTGTATGTCAAGTGTTAGGCGGCTGCAGTAGAGGGCTCAAAAAAGAAGGAGCAACAATGGGATTTTAGAGTGAATTTCGATTAAATGGTTTTTGGTGGGCATGTCACATTTAGGAAGCCCCTATGGTGCCAGAACAGCAGAAAAAAAACACGTGGCGTACTATTTTGGAAACTACACCCCTCAAGGCACGTAACAAGGGGTCCAGTGAACCTTAACACCCCACAGGTGTTTGACAACTTTTCGTTAAAGTCGGATGTGTAAATGAGAATAAAAAAGTTTTCACTAAAGTGCAGTTTTTTCCCAAATTTACCATTTTTACAAAAGGTAATGGGAGAAAATGCCCCACAAAATTTGCAACCCCATCTCTTCTGAGTATGGAAATACCCCATGTGTGGACGTCAAGTACACTGCTGGCCCACTACAATGCCCAGAAGAGAAGGAGTCACATTTGGCTTTTGGAAAGCAAATTTTGCTGAAATGGTTTTTGGTGGGCATGTCGCATTTAGGAAGCCCTTATGGTGCCAGCACAACAATAAAACAACCCCCAGGGCATACTATTTTGGAAACTACACCCCTCAAGGAACGTAACATGGGGTCCAGTGAGCCTTAACACCTCACAGGTGTTTTACGGCTTTTTGTTAAAGTTGGATTTGTAAATGAGAGAAAAAAAATTTTCACTAAAATGCTGGTTTTTCACAAAATTTTACATTTTTACAAGGATAGTAGGAGAAAATGACCCACAAAATTTGTAACCCCATTTCTTCTGAGTATGGAAATACCCCATGTGTGAACATCAAGTGCACTGCTGGCGCACTAAAATGCTCAGAAGAGGAGGAGCGCCATTGAGCTTTTGGAGAGTGAATTTGTTTGGAATGGAAGTCAGGGGCCATGTGCATTTACAAAGAGCCCCCCCGTGGTGCCAAAACAGTGGACCCCCCCACATGTGACCCCATTTTGGAAACAACACCCCTCACAGAATTTAATAAGGGGTGCAGTGAGTATTTACACCCCACTGGTGTTTGACAGATCTTTGGAACAGTGGGCTGTGCAAATGAAAAATTAAATTTTTCATTTTCACGGACCACTGTTCCAAAAATCTGTCAGACACCTGTGGGGCATAAATGCTCACTGTACCCCTAATTACATTACATGAGGCGCGTAGTTTCCAAAATGGGGTCACACGTGGGTATTTTTTTTTTGCGTTTATGTCAGAACCGCTGTAAAATCTGCCACCCCTGTGCAAATCACCCATTTAGGTCTCAAATGTACATGGTGCGCTCTCACTCCTGAGCCTTCTTGTGTGCCTGCAGAGCACTTTACGCCCACATATGGGGTATTTCCGTACAAAGGAGAAATTGTTTTTTTTTCCTTTTACCGCTTGTGAAAATAAAAAGTATGGGGCAACACCAGCATGTTAGTGCAAAATTTTCAATTTTTTTACACTAACAAGCTGGTGTAGCCCCCAACTTTTATTTTTCATAAGGGCTAAAAGGAGAAAAAGCCCCCCAAAATTTGTAGTGCAATTTCTCCTGAGTACGGAAATACCCCATATGTGTCCCTAAACTGTTTTCTTGAAATACGACAGGGCTCCGAAGTGAGAGAGTGCCATGCACATTTGAGGACTAAATTAGGGATTGCATAGGGGTGGACATAGGGGTATTCTACATCATTGATTCCCCAACAGGGTACCTCCAGCTGTTGCTTAACTCCCAGCATGCCTGGACAGTCAGTGGCTGTCCGGAAATGCTGGGAGTTGTTGTTTTGCAACAGCTGGAGGCTCCGTTTTTGAAACACTGCCGTACAGTACGTTTTTCATTTTTATTGGGGGGGACTGTGTAAGGGGGTGTATATGTAGTGTTTTTAGGGTACATTCACACTGGCGGAGGTTTCAAGTGAGTTTCCTGCTAGGAGTTTGAGCTGCGGCAAAAAATTTGCAGCAGCTCAAACTTCAAGCAGGAACCTTACTGTAAACTCGCCTGTGTGAATGTACCCTGTACTTACAGACCGTGCATGCTGGGAGTTGTAGTATTGCAACAGCTGGAGGCACACTGGTTGGAAAACCTTCAGTTAGGTTCTGTTACCTAACTCAGTATTTTACAACCAGTGTGCCTCCAGCTGTTGCAAAACTATAACTCCCAGCATGTACTGATCACCGAAGGGCATGCTGGGAGATGTAGTTATGCAACAGCTGGAGGTACGCAACTACAACTCTCAGCCATTTGCTGTTTGGGCATACTGAGCTTTGCAGTTTTGCAACATGTGGAGAGCTTCAGTTTAGAGACCACTGCACAGTGGTCTCTAAACTGTAGCCCTCCAGATGATGCAAAACTACAACTCCCAGCATGCCCAGGCAGCTGTTTGGGCATGCTGGGATTTTTAATTTAGCAAGATCTGGAGTGCTACAGTTTGGCGATTTGCCAGGATCGCCGACATGGGGGGGGGCATATGCCCCCCCTGGGCATATGCACGGGGTGCTTGCTGATCGATATCATTAGTCACTCCGGTCCAGTCCCCGCCCACTGCGCGGCGAGGACCGAAATTCCCACGGACATACATGTACGGCATGGTTCCTTAACTAGCAGGGTCCCACGATGTACCGGTACGACATGTGTCCTGAACAGGTTCTGTGCGGTAACGCACGGTGCAATCCAATCTGACTCCGTTGACCGCGGAAATGTAGAGCGGCTTGACGAGACGGGTCACCGGGATGCGGAATTTATTCACCAGAGCCCGCCGCAAAGCGGGATGGTCTTGCTGCGGCAGTAGCAACCAGGTCGTATCCACTAGCAACGGCTCAACCTCGCTGACTGCTGAGAAGGCGTGGGACAGAAGGACTAGGCAGAGGCAAGGTCAGACGTAGCAGAAGGTCGGGGCAGGCGGCAAGGTTCGTAGTCAAGATGGATAGCAGAAGTTCAGGTAACACAGGCTATGGACACACTAAACGCTTTCACTGGCACAAGGCAACAAGATCCGGCAAGGGAGTGCAGGGGCAGTGAGCAGATATAGTCTGGGAGCAGGTGGAAGCCAATTAAGCTAATTGGGCCAGGCACCAATCATTGGTGCACTGGCCCTTTAAGTCTCAGAGAGCTGGCGCGCGCGCGCCCTAGAGAGCGGAGCCGCGCGCGCCAGCACATGACAGCAGGGGACCGGGACGGGTAAGTGACCTGGGATGCGATTCGCGAGCGGGCGCGTCCCGCTGTGCGAATCGCATCCCCGACGGCCATGACAGTGCAGCGCTCCCGGTCAGCGGGACTGACCGGGGTGCTGCAGGGAGAGAGATGCCGTGAGCGCTCCGGGGAGGAGCGGGGACCCGGAGCGCTAGGCGTAACAATGTATTATTGAAATACGTACGTGAGAAATACCCCATAAGTTACCCAATTATAGAATCTGCACCCCGCAAAGTATTCAAAAGGACATTCAGAAAGTTTAACCCTTTAGGTGTTTCACAGGAATAGCAGAAAATTCAAAATCTTCATTTTCTACACTCGTATGTTCTTGTAGAGCCTTTTTTTTTTACTAGGGGTAAAAGGAGACAAATCCCCCCCCCCCCCAAATTTGTAACCCAATTTCTCTCAAGTAAGGAAATACCTCATATGTGGATGTAAAGCGCTCTGTGAGTGCACTAGAGGGCTCAGAAGAGAAGGAGCGACAAATGCTAGGATTTTGGAGAGCGAATTTTGCTAAAATGTTTTTTGGGGGCATGTCGCATTTAAGAAGGCTTTATGGTGCCAGAACAGCAAAAAAAATAAACACATGGCATACTATTTTGGAAACTACACCCCTCAAGGAATGCAACAAGGGGGACAGTGAACTTTAACACCTCACAGGTGTTTGACAACATTTTGCTAAACTAGGATGTGAAAATGAAAAATTAGATTTTTTTTCACTAAAATGCTGGTGTTACCCCAAATTTTTCATTTTCACAAGTGTAATAGGAGAAAATGCCCCCCCAAATTTGTAACACCCATTTCTTCTGAGTATGGAAATACCCCATATGAGGATGTAAAGTGCTCTGTAGGCGAACTACAGGGCTCAGAAGAGAAGGTGCACCATTGAGCTTTTGGATACAGAATTTGTTTGGAATGGGATCGGGGGCCATATGCGTTTACAAAGCCCCCATAGTGCCAGAACAGTGGACCCCCATATGTGACCCCAATTGTGAAACTGCACCCCTCATGGAATGTAATAAGGGGGGCAGTGAGCATTTACACCCACTGGCGTTTGACAGATATTTGAAACAGTGGACTGTGCAAATCAAAAACAGACCACTGTTCCAAAAATCTGTCATACACCAGTGGGGTGTAAATGCTCACTGCACCCATTGTTACATTCAGTGGGGGAATGTAGTTTCCAAAATGGGGTCACATGTGGGGGGTCCACTGTTCTGGCAGCATGGGGTCTTTTTAAATGCCCATTGCCTTCAATTCCAGCCAAATTCTCTCTCCTAAAGCCCAATGAAGTTTCTTCTCTTCTGAGCATTGAAGTGCACCCCTAGAGAACTTTACATCCACATATGGGGTATTTCCATACTCAGAAGAAATGAGGTTACAAATTATTATTTTTATTTTTTTACCTATTTTCCCTTGTGAAAAGGTAACACCATTTTAGTGAAAAATATATATTTTTCATTTTCACATCCAACTTCAACGATAATTTGTAAAACACCTGTGGGGTGTTAAGACTTAATATACTCCTTGTTACATTCCGTTAGGGGTGTAGTTTCCAGTGCAAATCACCAATTTAGGCCTCAAATGTGCAATTTCAGGAGAAAAACTGTACGGGTGTGTATATGAAGTGCAGTGTTTCCGCGGGGTACCCCTACCTAATTTGCCGAGCAAAAAAAAAAAAAGGGGGTAGGGGGGTAAACATCCGCAATGCACAACATCAATTTATCTGTTGGCTATGTAGATTTCAGTGCTGCTTTATACAGCAAAACAACCAAAAAGAAATGCGCAACACAGCGCACACCCATATTCTTCTCCAAAATTTTATTTAACACATTTATATAAGAAAGCAGACAGTACAGTTAAAAACACTTAAAAGGGCAAAAAACAAACAAAAAAAAAACGGCCATCCGCACAAACAGGGGGCCGTTTTTTGGGACTTTTAAGTGTTTTTAACTGTACTGTCTGCTTTCTTATATAAATGTGTTAAATAACATTTTGGAGAAGAATATGGGTGTGCTCTGTATTGCGCATTTCTTTTTCTTTTTGGTTGTTATGCTGTATTCTGATACGTATAGCTGCACCCCTTGTTGATTAATGGTGCTGAGCCCACTCACTTTTTAGTGTCTAATGCTTTATACAGCAACTCACAAGTGACGTCTTCTAAAATCAGCGTTGTTCCCTTCCCTTCTCCGGGTCATCATAATGACTTTTTCCAGCCACAATTCTTCACCTTTAAACCTGCAAATCAAACCTATTAGGCTCCACACTTTTCCTGCATCAGCCTCCAGATTCCCCTTTTACAAGTGAAGAGGAATACAGGGGCTTATAGGTGTAAAGGGGTAACAAAGGGGTGTACTAAAGTATACATGGGTGACAGGGGGGGTGTATAGGAATATAGAAGCGTGTACATGGGTGACAGAGGGGTGTTGGGGGTGTACATGGGTGACAGATGGGTGTAGAAGAGTGTACGTGGGTGACGGGGGCGTAGGGGGTGACAGAGGGGTGTACATGGGTAACAGGGGTGTTGGGGGTGTAGAGGAGCGTACATGGGTGACAGAGGGGTGTACATGGGTGACAGATGGGTATAGAAGAGTGTACATGGGTGACAGGGGCGTAGGGGGTGAAAGAAGGGTGGACAGGAATGACAAGGTGGTAACAGAGGGGTGGACCGGAATGAAAAGGAGATAACAGGGGTGACAAAGTGACAGAGGGGTGAATAGTGGGGGTTGGACATTGGTGATTGAGGGTAGACTGGGGGGTAGTGAACATGGGTGACAGGGCCGAAGAAGGTGGACATGGATGACAGGAAAGTGGACAAAGGTGAAAGGGTGTAACAGTGTGTACCCTGTACATTCACATGTGGGGGGGCAAACCTCCAGCTGTTGCAAAACTACAACTCCCAGCATGCACTGACAGACTGTGCATGCTGGGATTTGTAGCTTTGCAACAGCTGGAGGTACACTGGTTGAAAAACCATGAGTTAGGTTCTGTTACCTAACTCAGTAGTATCCAACCAGTGTGCCTCCAGCTGTTGCAAAACTACAACTCCCAGCATGTACTGATCGCCCAAGGGCATGTTGGGAGTTGTAGTTATGCAACAACTGGAGCCACGCAATTACAACTCTTAGCAAGCCGAGAAAGCCGTTTGCTGTTCGTGCTTGCTGGGAGTTGTAGTTATGAAAGATTTGGAGGACCTCAGTTTAGAGACCACTGCATAGTGATCTCCAAACTGTGGCTCTCCAGATGTTACAAAACTACTAGATGTTTTTCAGAATTTACCATATGTTAAAACTGAGATGGTAACTTTATTCTACAGTGCTTGATTACAGTGGGATCAAATTTGGATCACTTTTGTTTCGTTTAAAGATAAAAAGAAAAGAAAATTGAACAAAAAAAAATCTTCATCACTATTAGAGATGAGCAAATTTTTGAAAAATTCGATTCAGCCGATTCGCCGAATTTCCCCCCCAAAATCCAGTTCAGTCTGAATTTATTTGCGGCAAATCGCTATTAAAAACAGCTATTTCTGGCCTACAGAGAGCCTTAATAGGGATATAGAACACTTTGCCTTGCCGTAACACGCATAGGGAGTGTGCTGTGTTAGTGAAATAATAGTGTTATTCAGTATGACATGCAGATTAGAGCCGTTGCTATTAGAATCACTGTCGCAGAGTGGCACAGAGCCTGGAGGTGGCATCAATATGAGGAGACCATATAGTGGCTGAATGACACAGCGTGGAGGTATCAGCAGCATGAGGTGACCATCTAGTGCCTGAATGACACAGCGTGGAGGTGGCAGCAGCATGAGACCATATAGTGGCTGAATGACACAGCATAGAGGTATCAGCAGCATGAGGAGACCATATTGTGCCTGTATGACACAGCGTGGAGGTGGCAACAGCCTGATGAGACCATAGGGCCTCACAATTGAAAAGATTTAAGATATTTTTTAATATTTAAATTGAATATTTCAAATAGATGAACCTAATAAGTTTTATTTAATGTGCCAGCAGCATGAGGAGACGACATGGCGGCACAGTGACACAGCCTGGAGATGGAAGCAGCATGAGGAGGCCATAATCTGTCAGAATGACACAGCCTGGAGATGGTGGCAGCATGAGGAGACCTGGAGGTGGTGGCAGCATGAGGAGACCATATAGTGACTCAATGACACAGCCTGGAATTGGCAAAAACATGAGGAGACCATATAGTGGCTGAATGACACAGGCTGGAGCTGGCATCAGCATGATGAGAACATATTGTGGCAGAAAGAGACAGATTGGAGCTGGCATAAACATAAGGAGAACATATGGTGGCAGAATGAGACAGTCTGGAGGTGGCATCAGCATGAGGAGAACATATAGTGGCAGAATGAGACAGACTGGAGCTGGCATAAGGAGAACATATGGTGGCAGAATGAGACAGCCTGGAGCTGGCATCAGCATGAGGAGAACATATGGTGGCAGAATTCTGAAAGTAACCCGGTGACAGAATGTGGCGGTGAGTGGCAATACCAGTACCCGTGACGAAGGTGGGTGAAAAAAAGAGAACTTTGGATCAGATGTGTGGCATCAGGTGGGTGGCAGGATCAGAATAGTAGCTGAGTAATAATGATATAAATTTTAATATACATTTTAATTATAATTATTGAGTGTGCGGCTGTGCAGGGCCCTTGCACAGACCGCACCCTTATTATAATATTAAAAAGTGATTACAAATAAAAACATAAAAATGAATATATGCAATTAATAACAAATGCTGATGTGAGATACGCAGTCCCAAATATTAGCAGCTTGAATAGATGAATGAATCAATGTTCAGTTCAATGAATTACAGTTCAATGAATGAAAAGATACAGTTCAATGAATTATGTCTGTGGAAGTATCATTGAAGTTCAAGGTGCTACACAGTATATAGAAATCCTCCACTGAGTTAGTTGAAACTTTGATAACAGTTATTTGTAGAAGGCTATTGTAGCAGATATTGTAGCAGATATATCCAAATGAAAGCTATTGTAGCAGATGTATCAAAGTGAAAGTGTATCAAAGTAAAAGTAAAAGTTTTTATGAAGGCATAATTTGTGGGGTATTTCTAATATGAAGACCCCTCATATCCACTTCAAAGCTGAACTGGTCCCTGAAAAATTCTGATTTTGAAAATGTTGTGAAATTTTTTTAAATTGCTGCTGAACTTTGAAGCCCTCTGATGTCTTCCAAAAGTAACAACATGTCAACTTTATGATGCAGATATAAAGTAGACATATTGTATATGTGAATCAATATATAATTTATTTGGTATGTCTATTTTCCTTACAAGCAGAGAGTTTCAAAGTTAGAAAAATGCTAACTTTTCTAAATTTTCATGAAATTTTGGAACTTTTCACCAAGAAAGGATGCAAGTAACAACGAAAATTTACCACTGTGTTAAAGTAGAATATGTTATGAAAAAACATTCTTGGAATCAGAATAATTGGTAAAGTCATCCCAGAGTTATTAACCTCTTAAGGACCCGGCCATTTTACACCTTAGGACCCGGCCATTTTTTGAACATCTGACCACTGTCACTTTAAACATTAATAACTCTGGAATGCTTTTAGTTATCATTCTGATTCCGAGATAGTTTTTTTCGTGACATATTCTACTTTAACATAGTTGTAAAATTTTGTGGTAACTTGCATCCTTTCATGGTGAAAAATCCCAAAATATGATGAAAAATTTGAACATTTTGCATTTTTCTAACTTTGAAGCTCTCTGCTTGTAAGGAAAATGGATATTCCAAATAAAAAAAATTTTATTCACATATACAATATGTCTACTTTATGTTTGCATCATAAAATTGATGAGTTTTTACTTTTGGAAGACACCAGAGGGCTTCAAAGTTCAGCAGCAATTTTCCAATTTTTCACAAAATTTTCAAACTCACTATTTTTCAGGGATTTGAAGTGGATTTGAAGGGTCTTCATCTTAGAAATACCCCATAAAAGACCCCATTATAAAAACTGCACCCCCAAAGTATTCAAAATGACATTCAGTCAGCATTTTAACCCTTTAGGTGTTTCACAGGAATAGCAGCAAAGTGAACGAGAAAATTCACAATCTTCTTTTTTTACACTTGCATGTTCTTGTAGACCCAATTTTTGAATTTTTACAAGGGATAAAAGGAGAAAATGTATTCTTATATTTGTAACCCAATTTCTCTCGAGTAAGCAGATACCTCATATGTCTATGTAAATTGTTCGGCGGGCGCAGTAGAGGGCTCAGAAGCGAAGGAGCGACAAGAGGATTTTGGAGAGTACGTTTTTCTGAAATGGTTTTTGGGGGGCATGTTGCATTTAGGAAGCCCCAATGGTGCCAGAACAGCAAAAGAAAAACACATGGCATACCATTTTGGAAACTAGACCCCTTAAAGGGGTACTCCGCCCCTGGCATCTTATCCCCTATCCAAAGGATAGGGGATAAGATGTCAGACCGCTGCGGTCCCGCTGCTGGGGACCCCGGGGATCGCTGCTGCGGCACCCCGCCATCATTACTGCACAGAGCGAGTTCGCTCTGTGCGTAATGACGGGCGATACAGGGGCCGGAGCAGCGTGACATCCGCCCCTCATGACATCACGGCCCGTCCCCTTAATGCAAGTCTATGGCAAGGGGCGTGACGACCGCCACGCCTCCTCCCATAGACTTGTATTGACGGGGGCGGGCCGTGACATCACGAGGGGCGGAGCCGTGACGTAACGATGCTCCGGCCCCTGTATTGCCCGTCATTATGTGGAGGGCGATCTCTCTCTGCGCAGTACTGATAGCGGGGTGCTGCAGCAGCGATCCTCGGGGTCCCCAGCAGCGGGACCCCGGCGATCTGACATTTTATCCCCTATCCTTTGGATAGGGGATAAGATGTCTAAGGGCGGAGTACCCCTTTAAGGAACGTAACAAGGAATTAAGTGAGCCTTAATACCCCACACGTGTTTCACAACTTTTGCATATGTAAAAAAAAAAAAATTTCCACTAAAATGTGTTTTCCCCTCAAATTTAACATTTTTGCTAGGGTTAATAGCAGAAATGGCCCCCCAAAATTTGTAACACCATCTCTTCTGAGTATGGCGGTACCCCATAAGTTGACCTGAAATGCACTACGGGCGAACTACAATGCTCAGAAGAGAAGGAGTAATATTTGGCTTTTTGAGAGCAAATTTTGCTCGGGGGGCATGTCACATTTAGGAAGCCCCTATGATGCCAGGACAGCAAAAAAAAAAAACCACATGGCATACCATTTTGGAAACTAGACCCCTTGAGGAACGTAACAAGGAATTAAGTGAGCCTTAAAAAAAAAAAAAATTTCACTAAAATGTGTGTTTCCCCCCAAATTTCAAATTTTTTCAAGAGTTAATAGCAGAAAAGACCCTCCAAAATTTGTAACCCCATCTCTTCTGAGTATGGAGCGTTTGCTCCACCATTAGATTGACCAGGCTGTCACTGAAAAAAAACTTTAAAAAGTCCAGATCGGTGAAGCCAGCATGGTCAATCCGGATTGCTGAGTCGCCAACATATTCAGGAATCCGTGGCTGATAACCCTCTGGGGGGCTCCAGACAGGGTCACCGGAAGGGGGCTTCGGTGCACTTGTCTGGGGGGCCGGACTCCTATTACGAGCGGCATTGCCACCCGTACTAGTGTCGGCCACTGGGTCACTCTCATGGGGGGTACGTGGCCTCGCCTGGCGGCGTTTCCACCACCGTACAGGGGACTCATCATCACTACTAGATGATGAGGAGGGCGAGGAAGAACACAAAAAAGTGGGGTCTTCCTGGTCCTCCCTTGGAGATTCGGAGTTGGAGGCTAAAAAAGCGTAAGCCTCCGCTGCCGAAAATGCCCGGCGGGCCATCGCCTTTTTTCTACGATGGCGGGGGGGAGGGTGTGTGTGCGGTGGTGGGGGGGGGAGGCAGGGAAGTATGTAGTCTGTTGTGCTTGGTGTAACTGTAACAGAAAAAAAAAGCTGCGGCCAAAAAAAAAAATGTGGTGGCACACGCAGCATCCTGAACCCCTAATAGGGCCCGGGGTCACACGGATCAGGTGACGGCGGACCCTTGGGGACCTATTAGGGGGTCAGGAGGGGTTTCTTTTTTTTTTTTTACTTTCACTTTTGTTTTACTGTTTTACCCTACCTTTCCCTGCAACAAGCTGACCCTGATCTAGGGGCTCTTCTTCTTTCTGAGGGGGCTCCGGCACTCCGAGGGGGGGATCCTGGTCCTCTTCACACAGCTCTGCATGCTGACTGAACTCAGCGAGCGCGCAGAGCTGCGTGAGGGGACCGTTAACCCCTCCTCTGCTGCACTGCTATTGGCCGACGATCGCCGGCCAATAGCAGTGTTGCCGGGGCGGTGACGGTATTGTCACCGCTCCCCAGCAACTTGAGGTGATTGGCAGTGTATCTTACACCGCTGATCCCCTTCCTTTTCCGGGTCATCGGGTCACAAGTGACCCGAATACCCTGAATCGCCGCAGATCGCGGACGTGAATTCGTCCGCGATCTGCGCCGATCTCCAACATGCGGGGGTCCCGGGACCCCCCTCTGCATTTGCACGGCATGCCTACTGAACGATATCAGTAGGCATGCTGTTCCGATCTTCGCCCGGCGAGCGGCGGAGACTGGAAAACGCCAGGGCGTATGGATACGCCCAGGGTCCTTAAGGCCCAGGGTGTGAGAGTGTATCTATACGCCCTGGGTCCTGAAGAGGTTAATGCATAAAGTGACAGTGGTCAGAATTGCAAAAAAAGAACTCAGTCCTTAAGTCGAAAAAGGGCTCAGTCCTTAAGGGGTTAAAAAGGTGGAAGGGAACAGCGCATTGTCCATTGTAGCAGGTGGGGGTAAAAACTTCCCCTTGTAAGGCCCTACTCTCACCCAATAATTCCCTACTTAGCAAGTGTTACTCGCCCTAAAAAGGGTGGCCCAACACAGGAAACTCTCCCTATTTCCACCTATGAAATGGCAATGTTTGAAGGTGGAAATAGGGAGAGGTTCCTGTGTTGGGCCACCCTTTTTAGGGCGAGTAACACTTGCCAAGAAGGGAATTAATAATGCGAGAGTAGGGCCTTACAGGGGAAGTTTTTACCCCCATCTTTTACAATGGACCATACGTTGTTCCCTTCTACCTTTTAGAGGTCTTTGCATCACATCAATACTTGGTGGCACATGGTGTTTTTTTGCACACCTTTTCTTAGATATAAAAAAAAATTGGGGTCAATATATTTTATCCTAAGAAAAGTTAAGTTTTAGCTAATGCATATCCTCAATACTTATTTGTGGTCTGATGAGGAGGAATTTCTGTAACAGGGGAGGAGCACCTTAAATATGTTTAGCACTATCCATATTGTGAAGTGTTAGTGTGGCAACATGGTCAATCTACTCTGATGCATCAGGCATTGGTGGGTGGAAATCCTGGCTAATCCATGCCTGATTCCTCTTGACAAAGGTGGGCAGACGAGTTCTCCTTTGGGTTACTATGGCCCCCGCCGCACTAAACGCTCGCTCTGATGGCACACTATTGGCCGTGCAGAACAGCTTTTCCAAGGAAATCTCTGCTAGTTGTGGCCACAAATCAAGTTTGGCTGCCCAGAATTTCAGCTGATCTTCAAAGTGTGTTGGCAGGGTCATGTCAAGGCATGCCACCACCTGCTGGATTGTGTTCTGCTCCAGGTCCAACTTCTGCTGATGAGTTACTTCACTATGCGGGTGAAGCTACTCATCAGGGACTGTAGACTCAGGCTGCTGCTGATGGAGCTGGTACTGCTCCTGCCACCTCACCCCTCCCCAGCAGCCATAGCAGTGGAAGGTGAGCGCAGAGGGCCCCCCGAGTCAGATCTGCGAGAGGATGGACGATGGCACCGATAGGCATTGGCCAACGGACTACGTAGGATGTCTCTGTAATAGGTCAGTTTGTCCTCCCTTTCAGTGGGTGTAAAAAGGCCCCCATTTTGTGCCGGTAGCGAGGGTCCAATAAGGTGGAGAGCCAGAAGTCATCCCGCTGCCGAATTGTGACAGTTCGGCAGTCACTACGCAAGCAAGTGAGCATGCATCGTGTCATTTGTGCAAGTGACTTGGAGGGACTCCCTGCCTCCATCTCCACTGCATACTGCCACACTGTCTGGGTCCTCTGTCTCGTCCTACTTATAACCCTCTAGCTCCTCTGAAACAACCCATTTCAGGAAACCTAAACTGTGCTCCACTGTCCCCCTCCCCCTCTTCCAGTTCAGCCCCCCACAGGGCTCATGTGGCCGTAAGATGTAGGCGGTACATCTCCCGACCAGCCATCGTTTCCAACACGTGTTGTAATAAATGAAGCCGTGGAATTACATTGTTCATCCTGTAATCTTGGCGACTGACTAATAATGTGGCTTTCTCAAAGGGCCTGAGCAAACGGCAGGTGTCACACATGAGCTGCCACTGTTTGAGAAGTTAAACAGGGGAGTCCCCCTATCCGCTTGGATCATCAAGAAATCGGTGATGGCTTTTCTATGTTCATATAGTCGGTCCAACATATGGAGGGTGGAATTCCAACGTGTGGAAACGTCGCAGTTCAGACTATGTTGGGGGATACCGTTCTGACGCTGCAGCTCACGGAGGGTGTGCTTTGTGGTGTACAAATGGCTGAAGTGCATGAAAAGTTTCCTTCCCATTGTTAGGATGTCTTGCAGATGGGGGGGGGGGGGCACTTCAGGAACGACATGACAACCAGATTGAACACGTGTGCCATGCAGGACGCATGTCTCAGCCTCCCTTGTTGCAGTGCAGACAAGATGTTCTTTCCATTGTCGGTCACCATGGTTCCCATTTCCAGTTTTCGTGGAGGAAGCCATGATTCGATTTCTTGATGAATTACTTTTAGCAATTCCTCCCCGTGTGACTCTGTTCGCCAAGGCAAACCATGTGAAGAACAGCGTGACACTGCCGTGTCCTGCACACATGGTATGCTGGAGAAGCACTGAGACTTGTCCATGCAGTGGAGGCTGAGGGCTCGTGGAGGATGAGGGGGCAGAGTCGCACACTGTCACAGGACCAACGGCCACATTTATCCGGTGGGCCATAAGGGACATGTTTTGTCCCTAATAATAGAAAAGGTGACCTTTCATCAGGCGCTCGGAGGTCCAAGGAAGTCTCACAACCAGGTCATGGAGGTGGATACGAATTCAAGCTTTATTAGTATACAACAATGCGTTTCGGGGTTAGCATACCCCTTCTTCAGATTGACAAATCTGTCAATCTGAAGAAGGGGTATGCTAACCCTGAAACGCGTTGTTGTATACTAATAAAGCTTGAATTCGTATCCACCTCCATGACCTGGTTGTGAGACTTCCTTGGACCTCCGAGCGCCTGATGAAAGGTTACCTTTTCTATTATTAAGCACATCAACAGGATCTCCTTTTGGATCCATCCTGAAGACCTATAGGCTTGCACGGATTCCTTCATGATTACCTCAAACTGAGGTTATATGCGTATATATTATACGCTCCAGGTGAGCGGCCATCTATTAGACCCCTTAGTTTGGGTTTTTTGAAATATATTTTTTAGGGTAATGCACTAGGCGCCTCTTTGGGCCCTTTCTCTTTTCTTCTGCTTACATGTTTTGTCCCTGACCGTAGTTACAGCTCCACACGTCGGCGCTGCTGTGCACTTTGGTACACACAGACAGACTCAAGGACTGGCCCACCTTCTGTTCCACAAAATTGTGCAGGGCTTGTACTGCCTTTTTTGCAAAGAAATAACGGCTTGGGACTCTCCACCTCGGCTCGGCACAAACCATCAGTTCTCTGAAAGGTGCAGATGAATTGCTGGCGGAATGACTGACTCGAAGTAGGAGGAGCAGGAACATTTGAAGTGACAGAAGGAGGGTATGACAGACAGCTCCCTTCGGCTGAGGTGGTGGAGCCTTGGCTGGCTGAAACGGAGCGGCATGCCACTGGGTGATGCAGCAGGCTGGACCACCGCATAGGAGCCACAGTTCTCCCAGGCCGCTTTATGGTGACTCTGAATTATGTTGCTGACTGCCAACCATGCTACCACCTTGCTGTCTCAGCTGCTGTCTCATGGGCAACCTGCAACCCTCTTCTCCTGATGATGATGAAGCCCCTTCTACACCCATCTCCCAAGTGCGATTGGCTTCATCATCATCGAGTTGTGTCTGCACGTCACTGATGTCCTCCTCAGGATCCTCAACAGTGTCTGCTTCAGGAGCCTGAACGCACACAACACCACCTCCCACACTACTCATCTCATCACTACTTGCTCACCTAGCATAAGAAGTGGCAGTTGTCTCTTCCACTTCTTGGCTGGGCAGTAGCTGCTGACTGTCTTCTAGTAGATTGTCCTCACTAAATAGTGGAGCTGAACCCACAGCATATAATACTTCTGTGGAGGAGGGAACAGCATAGGACAGAGGCAATGGGTGGACGGGAACTGCTCCCGGGCAATGCCAACTGAGGGTTGTGTCTGAGGAACCCACCAACTGTTGACTGGGAGTGTCAGATGTCACTTGTGATGAAGTGGATGACCGAGTTAACAAATCGATGACGGCAGATGGGTTGCTGGTCGTAACACGAACGCTAGCTGATACCGGGAGCTCAGGCCTCTTGTTGCGACTCCTGATGCCACCTGCCCCTAGTCTGCTGCGACCTCTTCCTGCTCCTGATGAATTTAGGCCTCTGCCACTCCTCTGTGCACGTCCTGGCACCTCTCTGCCTAACATAATTAGTGCGTATATGAGGGGAGGACAGTACGCTCCACTATGCTTAAAACAGTGTTTGTCTAGAACAGCAGCAGGTGTGTACTTTTGGCTGGCCTTTTACAGTAACTAGGCCCTTACGACTTTAACAGGAACAAAATGGTACACCACGTAGATGTACGTACGTGGTATGCACTTATGAGGGGAGTACAATATGCTCCACTACACTTAAAACAGTGTTTGTCTACAACACCAGCAGGTGTATACTTTTGGCTGGCCTTTCACAGTAACTAAGCCCTTAAGACTTTAACAGGAACAAAATCGTACAACACCTATGTACACACAGGTTACACTTAATAGAGGACAATATGCCCCGCTACGCAACCTGTATTAGGCACTAATAGCAGGTGATTATGGCTTTTGCTGCTCTTTTCACCTTTACTGGCTGCCTAGTATTAGCTTTTCAGTTGTTGTACACACCAGTGCTGCAGCACACAGTCACTGTGTAGTACATCCAAAATTGCACTTTCTCGTTCAATCTATCTCCCTTTCCTATCAGTGCTTCTAGGATGGATTTTGACTCGAGGTGAATCACTGCTGCAAAAATGCTTTTCTGTGCAACACACACTGCTCTCTCTCTCTCTCTCTCTGCTATAAAATGCTAATGTGACTGGCCGCAAGATGGCTGCCGATTATATAGGGCTGTGACATCAAAGGGGGGGGGGCTGGCTGCTGATAGGCTGTATGCTTCATGTGATTCAGGGTCATCCCGCCTACCCGTCTTCCCACCTTCCCAGAGTTCCTTGCCCCATGTCCTGATATGTGGAGCCACCATTTTAGATGCCCTGGAGCCTGGACCGCACTAAATAAAGTTTAATTAAGCGATTTGTGCAGTTGAATTGCGGCGATATTCGGATTCGTTGCAATGCAAATTTTTCCTGAAATTTGTAACAAATTCAGATTTGTCAGATTTGATTTGCCCATCCCTAATCACTATGTTCTGTTCCCTCATAACTTTTTTTTATTTTTCAACCTATGGAGCTATATGAGCTGCAGTTTTTACTGGTACCATAGTAAACTTTTTTATCACTTTGTATTCCATTTTTTACCTGGAATGTGATATGACTAAAAATCATAAATTTTGGTGCTTGGATTCTTTTTTTGCGTTTAAGCTGTTGACCATGTGGGATAGCAGTGTGATAATTTAATATTTTGGACAATTTCACATGCAGTGATATCTAATAAGTTTGGAAACTTGAAAAAGGGGAGTGATTTGAATTTTTTTTTTTGGGGGTGGGGGGGGTGGTGGAGTGTTTATATTTTTAGCACCGTTAGGACAATTAACTTAAATGTACATCCTGGAACTTAACACACCAAGACATACATTTACGTCCTAAGCGGCGGTCCGACTATGAAGTTAGCACAGAAGCTGCACTGGCTTCATAGACAGTGGATAGGGGATAAGTTAGTCAGATGTGAGCATAGCTTTGGTCAAGTTTCTCAGAAGGTAAATGTCTTTTGTGTTGACAAAGGGAGCCTGTCAGGACATTTATGCTGCCTGAACCACAGGAAGCATGATACCCTAAAGGCTCTGAAATTCTTTGATTATTCAGAGAAAATATAGTATAAAACTGAGCTGTGGCGTGTCAGCATTCTTCCCAGTTTTTCTCTACCTGGCTCCGAAAATAAATCTCCTGACAGACTTTAGCAAGGCATAATTTAAAGGGGTATTCCAGGAAAAAAACTTTTTTATATATATCATGGCTCCAGAAAGTTAAACAGATTTGTAAATTACTTCTATAAAAAAATCTTAATCCTTTCAGTACTTATGAGCTTCTGAAGTTAAGGTTACTCTTTTCTGTCTAAGTGCTCTCTGATGACACCTGTCTCAGGAAACGACCAGTTTAGAAGAGGTTTGCTATGGGGATTTGCTTCTAAACTGGGCGTTTCCTGAGACAGGTGTCATCAGAGAGGACTTAACAACCTTAACTTCAGAAGCTCATAAGTACTGAAAGGATTAAGGTTTTTTAATAGAAGTAATTTACAAACCTGTTTAACTTTCTGGAGCCAGTTGATATATATAAAAATGTTTTTACCTGGATAACCCTTTTAAAGTGTTTCCTCACTTACACTGTACGGTGAAGACCAACAATTTCATTGAAAGGTTGTCTTCTGTAGAGGTGTCTCTTCAAAGAAAAAGGCCACTGTGTGGACTGAAAATCTATCACATGACATCTGGTCTGGGTAAGGGGTGTTTTCTTCAAAAGGGTAAAGTTGGAAAAGATTCACTCCATTTTATTACTTAAAGGTGTATTTGATAATGTTTGTCAGTATGCTTCCATCTCCAAGTTTGATGAACTCGCTGCTGTTTTCATTATTTCATGTCCTGTAGAGCAGTGTTTCTCAAGCCTTGTCCTCAAGTACCCCCAAAAAGTAATGTTTTCTGGATTTCCTTTTTCTTTCACAGGTGATATAATTATGGTCAGTGAATTAGGCATCACCATAGTTATACCTGTGAAGGACAAAGGAAATCCTGAAAACATGACCTGTTGGGGGTTCTTGAGGACCGTGCTTGAGAAACACTGCTGTAGAGGTCCATAGGAGTTACCTACAGAGGCTCCTTTCTCAATGAAAAGGGAAGTCCCTCTAGAAGCAGCCATGGGCTGCCAAATTTCCACTATGTATGCAAATGGAGGAAGAGGTGGTAAGAGCTTCTGGCTCAGATAGAATATTTACAAACATATCAAGTGTACTATGTAGTTTTGAAATAAATAATAAGTGAAGGGACACTTCAAATAATTCGTCCAAAGTTGTTCTTTTCTGTTTTCCTGTGTACAGCCTGGTTACGTACCTTCTATTTATTCTCTTGCGGTAAGGTAAATGTCTGATTTAATGATTAATAAGTCCCAGGAAAGGTTCATAGACAAACATGCAGGCGATACAGACTGTATCAATGTTGTTTAAACCTTTCATTTACATCCAACAAAAATTCTTAGGTATTTCTTCTTATTTGGAAAAAAAATATGAGTTAGTGCTAAACCATGGATGACTTATTGTAATGTAGAGATGTTCATATGGAGTTTAGTGTATTTGACATACTATCATAACACACTGCACCACCCCAGAACTTGATATGCCGGCTTCTAAAGATTCACCTCAGTCAGTACAATCCTTTTAAGGTACTGTGGAGGAGATTTATCAAAACCTGTGTAGAGAAAGAGTTGTCCAGTTGCCTATAGCAACCAATCAGATAGCTTCTTTCATTTTTTAGAGGCCTTTTTCAAAAATGAAAGAAGTGATCTGATTGGTTGCTATGGACAACTGGTCAGCTTTTCCTCTGCACAGGTATTGATAAATCTCCCCGTGAGTCTAAACATTGTTGACACATACCGTATTACTTTATACTGCTTAACCCCTTAAGGACCCAGCCATTTTACACCTTAGGACCCGGCCATTTTTTGAACATCTGACCACTGTCACTTTAAACATTAATAACTCTGGAATGCTTTTACTTATCAATCTGATTCCGAGATTGTTTTTTCGTGACATATTCTACTTTAACATAGTGGTAAAATTTTGTGGTAACTTGCATCCTTTCTTGGTGAAAAATCCCAAAATTTGATGAAAAATTTGAAAATTTAGCATTTTTCTAACTTTGAAGCTCTCTGCTTGTAAGGAAAATGGATATTCCAAATATTTATTTTATTTTATTCACAAATACAATATGTCTACTTTATGTTTGCATCATAAAATTGACGTGTTTTTACTTTTGGAAGACACCAGAGGGCTTCAAAGTTCAGCAGCAATTTTCCAATTTTTCACAAAATTTTCAAACTCACTATTTTTCAGGGACCAGTTCAGGTTTGAAGTGGATTTGAAGGGTCTTCATATTAGAAATACCCCACAAATGACCCCATTATAAAAACCGCACCCCCCAAAGTATTCAAAATGACATTCAGTCAGAGTTTTAACCCTTTAGGTGTTTCACAGGAATAGCAGCAAAGTGAAGGAGAAAATTCACAATCTTCATTTTTTACACTTGCATTTTCTTGTAGACCCAATTTTTGAATTTTTACAAGGGGTAAAAGGAGAAAATGTATACTTTTATTTGTAGCCCAATTTCTCTCGAGTAAGCACATACCTCATATGTCTATGTAAAGTGTTCGGCGGGCGCAGTAGAGGGCTCAGAAGGGAAGGAGCGACAAGGGGATTTTGGAGAGTACGTTTTTCTGAAATGGTTTTTGGGGGGGCATGTTGCATTTAGGAAGCCCCTATGGTGCCAGAACAGCAAAAAAAAACACATGCCATACCATTTTGGAAACTAGACCCCATGAGGAACGTAACAAGGAATTAAGTGAGCCTTAATACCCCACAGGTGTTTCACGACTTTTGCATATGTAAAAAAATAAAAATAAATTTTCACTAAAATGTGTGTTTCCCCCCAAATTTCACATTTTTGCAAGGGTTAATAGCAGAAAATACCCCCCAAAATTTGTAACCCCATCTCTTCTGAGTATGGAGGTACCCCATAAGTTGGCATGAAGTGCATTACGGGCGAACTACAATGCTCAGAAGAGAAGGAGTCATATTTGGCTTTTTGAGAGCAAATTTTGCTCGGGGGCATGTCGCATTTAGGAAGCCCCTATGGTGCCAGGACAGCAAAATAACCCCCACATGGCATACCATTTTGGAAACTAGACCCCTTGAGGAATGTAACAAGGGGTACAGTGAGCATTTACCCCCCACTGGTGTCTGTCAGATCTTTGGAACAGTGGGCTGTACAAAATTTTTTATTTGCACAGCCCATTGTTCCAAAGATCTGTCAGACACCAGTGGGGTGTAAATTCTCACTGCACCCCTCATTACATTCCGTGAGGGGTGTAGTTTCCGAAATGGGGTCACATGTGTTTTTTTTTTCTTTTTTGCGTTTGTCAAAACCGCTGTAACAATCAGCCACCCCTGTGCAAATCACCTCAAATGTACATGGCGCACTCTCCCTTCTGAGCCTTGTTGTGCGCCCCCAGAGCACTTTGCGCCCACATATGGGGTATCTCCGTACTCGGGAGAAATTGCATTACAAATTTTGGGGGGCTTTTTTCCCCTTTACCTCTTGTCAAAATGAAAAGTATAGGGCAACACCAGCATGTTAGTGTAAAAAATATTTTTTTTTTACACCAACATGCTGGTGTAGACCCCAACTTCCCCTTTTCATAAGGGGTGAAAAGAGAAAAAGCCCCCCAAAATTTGTTAGGCAATTTCTCCCGAGTACGGCGATACCCCATATGTGACCCTAAACTGTTTCCTTGAAATACGACAGGGCTCCGAAGTGAGAGCGCCATGCGCATTTGAGGCCTGAATTAGGGATTTGCATAGGGGTGGACATAGGGGTATTCTACGCCAGTGATTCCCAAACAGGGTGCCTCCAGCTGTTGCAAAACTCCCAGCATGCTTGGACAGTCAACGGCTGTCCGGCAATACTGGGAGTTGTTGTTTTGCAACAGCTGGAGGCTCCATTTTGGAAACAGTGGCGTACCAGACGTTTTTCATTTTTATTGGGGAGGGGAGGGGGGCTGTGTAGGGGTATGTGTATATGTAGCGTTTTTTACTTTTTATTTTATTTTGTGTTAGTGTAGTGTAGTGTTTTTAGGAGACATTCACGCGGGCGGGGGATTAAAGCGAGTTTCCCGCTGCGAGTTTGAGCTGCCGCGCAAAATTTGCTGCATCGCAAACTTGCAGCCTGATACTCACTGTAAGCCCCTGCCCATGTGAATGTACCCTGTACATTCACAAGGGGGGGGACCTCCAGCTGTTGCAAAACTACAACTCCTAGCATGCACAGTCTATCAGTGCATGCTGGCAGTTATAGTTTTGCAACAGCTGGAGGCACAAGGGTTGGGAAACACTGAGTTAGGAAACAGACAATGTTTCCCAACCAGTGTGCCTCCAGTTGTTGCAAAACCACAACTCCCAGCATGCCCAGGCAGCCGAAGGGCATATTGGGAGTAGTGGTTACGTAACAGCTGGAGGAGAACAGTTTGGGGACCACTGTGTAGTGGTGTCCAAGCTGCAGCCCTCCAGATGTTGCAAAACTACAACTCCCAGTATGCCAAAACTGTCCAGGCATGCTGGGAGTTGTAGTTCTGCAACATCTGAAGGGCCAGATGTTACAGCACTACAACTCCCAGCATGCCTGGACAGTAAGGGCATGCTGAGGATGTGTAGTTTTGCAACATCTGGAAGGGCACAGTGGTCTCCAAACTGTGGACCTCCAGATGTTGCAAAACTGCAACTCCCAGCATGCCCAGACGCCAATGGTTGTCTGGGCATGCTGGGAGTTGTAGTTTACAGGGTCCCAATACAGCAATGCATGTCGCTTTACGGCGACGTGCATTGCTGTAAAGGGCCCGACCGCGGCTGAAGATCTACTCACCTGTCGCCGCCGCCGCCTTCTTCCTCGCCGGGATCCGGGTCTTCAGGGACGAGGTAAGTACCGGGGCCGGTCCCCAGCACTCCCCCGTCCCCCGCCGTGTCCTCCGGTCTTCCTCCCGTCCTCTCCGGACTTCCAGGGGCCGGGCAGGACGGGAGGAAGTAACCGCCCCCCCTCCTGCGATTGGTCGGTTAACTAACCAACAGATCGCAGGGTATAGGATGAGGTGGCAGGCTTGCCACCTCGCTCCGATACTCCAGCATGGTCCTGGCTGTCTGTGACAGCCGGGATCATGCGAAATTACCGGGCGGTCGGGTCCCAGAGACCCGATCAGCCCGGTATCGCCGCAGATCGCAAGGGCGATTTCCCTTGCGATTTGCGGCGATCGCCGACATGGGGGGCCTACATGGCCCCCCTCGGCGTTTGCCCTGGATGCCTGCTGAAGCATTTCAGCAGGCATCCGCTTCCGATCTCTGCCCGGGGCGCGGCAGAGACCGGAGAAAACACCAGGACGTACTAGTACGTCCTGGGTCCTTAATTTTTGCATTGATAGGACTTATTGATAATTTTTTCATGATACAAAAAGTGACCAAAAGTGCACTATTTTGGACTTTGGAATTTTTTGCGCGTACGCCATTGACCGTGCAGTTTAATTAACAATATATTTTTATAATTCCGCACGCGGCGATACCACATGTATATTTTTATTAACATTTTTTTTTTATGGGAAAAGGGGGGTAATTCAAACTTTTATTAGGGGAGGGGTTAAATGATCTTTATTCACTTTTTTTTCACTTTTTTTGCAGTGTTATAGCTCCCATAGGGACCTATTACACTGCACACACTGATCTTTTACAGTGATCATTGGTTTCTCATAAGAAACCAGTGATCAACGATTCTGCCGCATGACTGCTCATGCCTGGATCTCAGGCACTGAGCAGTCATTCAGCGATCGGACAGCGAGGAGGCAGGTAGGGATCCTCCAGCTGTCATGTAAGCTGTTCGGGGTGCCGCGATTTCGCCGCGGCTATCCCGAACAGCTCCCTGAGCTAACCGGCATGGTTTCTCTTTCATTTTAGACATGGCGTTCAACTTTGAATGCCGCGTCTAAAGGGTTAATAGTGCACAGCACCGCAATCAATGCAGCGCGCTATTAGCCACGGGTCCTGGCCATTGCCCGACCAGCGTTATAGCATTTTTTTTAAAATCTTTAAATCTTTTTAAATCTTTTTTTTAAATCTACTGGTCAGAAAGTTAAACAGATTTGTAAATTACTTCTATTTAAAAATAAAAAAAAAAGGAAAATGTAATCCTTCCAGTACTTATCAGCTTCTGTTTGCTCCACAGGAAGTTCTTTTCTTTTAAAATTTATTTTCTATCTGACCACAGTGCTCTCTATTGACACATCTGTCAGGAACTGTCCAGAGCAGGAGCAAATCCCCATAGCAAACCTATCGTGCTCTGTCCTGACATGGACAGAGGTGTCAGCAGAGAGCACTAGACATAAAAGAAACTTAAAAAGAGAAGAACTTCCTCTGTAGTATACAGCATCTGATAAGTACTGGAAGGATTAAGATTTTTAATAGAAGTAATTTACAAATCTGGTGCATCATAGAAAATGACCCTGACTTAAAAGAAGTAGCGGCAAGACATCCCCTGTTTAGTTATTGGAAAAACAAAAGCCTGGCTAGTCTTTTGGGTACTAACCAATATAAGGAAGAAAAGAAAAGTTCCTGGTTGGAAAGTGCTGTCCCACAGGGAAATTTCAAATGTTAACAATGTTCCCATTGTGTCTTCAATCTTGAAACAAAATTCCTAAGGCTTGGAGGAATAGAACATAGAGTTAGAAATTTCATTATCTGTAAGATCAAGTATGTGGTTTACGCAAACCTATGCCCGTGTGGACGATTTTACATAGGTAGGACTATTCGCAGTGTTTACCATAGAATTCGTGAGCATTTTAAGTCTGTCCGCACGGGCATAGGATCACCGCGTTTAGTTGAACATGTGAAGAGTATTCATGGGGGGGATCCCAATGTTTTAAGATTCACAGGTCTGGAAGTGGTGAATTGCCCCTACAATGGGGGTGACAGAAATAAGTTACTACTCCAGCAGGAAGCGAAGTGGATTTTACGCACAAATGGAATGGGCCCCCCAGGTCTAAATGATAAAACTCCAATGTCAGTCTTTCTCTAGTGTTCATACAGGCGCAGCCTCCTATTTATGTTAGATAAACATTCCTTTTTTTTATTCATTATATCCTCCCCTTTTTAATCCTTCACTTGGTTTGTAATGCACTTTTGCCCTCAGACATGCTAGGGTTAAGTTGTTGCGTGCTGTCTTCCGGTTTTCTTTCCCTGATATGCACGGCGCCTGGACAGAGTGGCGTCCCTGGTTGCCAAGCGCCCCAGTCACGTGTTCGGTTCCTCAGTGACGCCGATGCTGCCTCTCTACACGGGGAGTGAGAGAGCGGCATGCGCATTTGAGGACTAAATTAGGGATTGCATAGGGGGGGGGACATAGGGCTATTCTATGCAAGTGATTCCCAAACAGGGTGCCTCCAGCTGTTGTTAAACTCCCAGCATGCCTGGACAGTCAGTGGCTGTCCGAAAATGCTGGGAGTTGTTGTTTTGCAACAGCTCGAGGCTCAGTTTTGGAAACACTGCCGTACAATACGTTTTTCATTTTTATTGGGGGGACAGTGTGAGGGGGTGTATATGTAGTGTTTTACTCTTTATTATGTGTTAGTGTATTGTAGTGTTTTTAGGGTACATTCACACAGGCGGAGGTTTACAGTGAGTTTCCCGCTAGGAGTTTGCGTTGCAGCGAAAAATTTGCCGCAGCTCAAGCTTCGAGCAGGAAACTTACTGTAAACTCGCCTGTGTGAATGTACCCTGTAAATTCACATGGGGGGGGGCAAACCTCCATCTGTTTCAAAACTACAACTCACAGCATGTACTGACAGACCTTGCATGCTGGGAGTTGTACTTTTGCAACAGCTGGAGGCACACTGGTTGGAAAACCTTCAGTAAGGTTCTGTTACCCTACTCCAACCAGTATTTTCCAACCAGTGTGCCTCCAACTGTTGCAAAACTACAACTCCCAGCATGTACTGATCGCCGAAAGGCATGCTGGGAGAAGTAGTTATGCAACAGCTGGAGGTACGCAACTACAACTCCCAGCATGCCGAGACAGCCATTTGCTGTTTGGGTATGCTGGGATTTGCAGTTTTGCAACATCTGGAGGGCTACAGTTTAGAGACCACTGCACAGTCTCAAACTGTAGCCCTCCAGATGTTGCTAGGCAACTCACCGGCTTCCGTAGAATCCAGGGAGCCACATCCCCATGCTCTGCTGCCGCCGATTGTCGCCTCCACCGCCGCTGGATGGGTAAGTGGATCTTCGGCGCCGGTCCCCTTCGGGAAAAACGTAAGTTAACTCCCCGATCTGCTATTGGTCGTCGCTTCTAGACGACCAATAGCAGGGATAGGATGGGTGGCACCCCTGCCACCTCACTCCTATCCCTTCAGGGGGATCATGGGTGTCTTGGACAACCCCGATCCCCCTTATTTACCGGGTCACCATAGACCCATATGACCCGGAAATGCGCAAATCGCCAGTGTGAATTCTGATGAGCCCCCTGGGCATTTGCGGTGGGCAGCCTGCTGATCGATATCAGCAGTCACCCCGGTCCGGTCCCCGCCCGGCACACGGCGGGAACTGGAATTCCCACTGACGCACCGGTACGTCATGGGTCCTTAAGGGATTAAAGACTTTGGCCCTGATTTATCAAAAAACGGGAGGGATTTTCTACATAGCAACCAATTACAGCTCAGCTTTATAATCTTAACGAGCTCTGGTAAAGTGAAAGCTATACTGTGATTGGTTGCTATGGGAATAATCTCTCCATATTTTCACTCATATATTTTGATAAATCAGGACTTTTGTCTTGTATTGACTTGCACAGAGGAAACATCTTCAGTACTGTAAGTTAACATTGTTTGTTTAAGTTTACAAATATGCCAGGTCCAACATATTGTTTGCATTGTTGCCTTGCAGCGCTTGGGTCCTGGGTTCAAATCCAATAATTGACAGCTTTGCTGTAAAGTAAAAAAAAATACTTCCTGTTATGTCACAAAGCTATGGATGGAGATCAGTATATTCAGCTATCAGCACCATAAAACATAATTTTCCCACATACAGTAGCATGCTACTTTAATACTATATTTTCACTGGATTAGAGTTAGTAAAAAGATCTCTGCTGCAATACAACATTAAATGTTTGTCCCGCAAAATAAATAACCTGTGCTGTGTATGGTGTCAAAATGTATAATAAAGCAACTCACTAATATAATGTTATATGCTATAGTGCACAGATTTTCTATTATTAGCTGTGCTCACTTACTTGTAGCTATGCTGTCCTGTCATACTCTCTGAAAGCAGTCTGCTCCCGTATCCCCTACTGTCTGCTGAGGACCAGGCCACTGATGTGGAGCAGGGGAGCTGATATTACTGCTCATTATATTTTAAAATTGTGGTACCATGGGTGGTGTAGGGAAATACCTTATGACTTTGAGACGCCAGGGCACTGTTATCCTATACGCGGTCCGAGATTGGAGACAGCTTCTCCTGATCCAGACACGGGGAGTAAAGGAACACACCAACGTCAGGTTATGGCTATCTGTCTTTACTGAGCAGGGTGCAGATGGTATTACACGGACAGTTCTGTCAAGGTCTTGTAGCTTTCTCCACCAGGGCATTATATTTCTACCTTGTGGTTGATCCTTGCAGAATGACCAGATAAAGTAGATTTGATCTGGGCCTTCCCTTGGAGCTCTCCACACACAACACACATTTACCACACTGGTGCTCAAACATGATCAGTGACTAGCACTGCACTAGGGCAACACCTCCCGCCAATACACTATATGGACTAGAATTTAGGGGTTTCCATTGGCAGGCAGGGTCACATAGGGTTTATACTGCTCTCTGCTTAAAGGTACATTAACACATTAAAATAACATATAGGAACAACATAACAAAATAAATATAAAAAATATATTAACTCTTGATAAAGTGCTGAGACATAATTAATACAGCAAGACATCTCTCAGTAGGCCCAACACCGGAGCTGCAGGTCTTCACGAGGCAGTCCAAAGCCACAGGACAGCCTTTCGTGCTGGGACACCACAAAATATCAAACCTTAACTTACATTGCCGCCTCAGCCAGTGATACACTGAGCAGCAGCGTGATGTAACGGACTCTGGCACTAGGAAAAAGGGGAGACCCAGGCCTGTTACATGACACTGCTACTCAGCTCATTACTGGCTGAGACAGAACATTGCTCAATGCAGTGTGATGTGTCAATGCAGTGTGATGTGTCAGGCCCCAGAATGCAGAAGAAGACCGGGGCCACAGGATGGGAGACCTATATCGGTGCATCAGGGGGGTTAACGTTCTATTCCCATAAATCTAGTATCCATAGCCTCCTATGTTATTACTCTCTAGAAAAACATCCAGGTCTACCTTGAACTTGTTAATTGACTCTTGTTTTAGACATCACAACATCGTGCGTCAGAGAGTTCCATAGTCTCACTGCTCTTACAGTAAAGAATCTCTGTCTGTGCTGATGGTAAAACCTTCTTTCCTCTAGAGGTAGAGGATGCCCCCTTGTCAGTTACCGACCTAGGTATAAATAGATTACTAGAAAGATCTCTATATTGTCCATTTATATATTTGTACATTGTAATAAGATCGCCCCTAAGACATCTTTTCTCTAAACTAAATAACCCCAAGCTTGATAACCTGTCTTGGTACTGTAATCCTCCCATACCATTAATTATCCTTGTCACCCTCCTCTGCACCCTCTCCAGTTCCGCCATGTCCTTTTTATATACAGGTGCTCAGAATAGGACACAATCCTCCACATGTGGTCTGACTAGTGATTTATACAGAGGTAAAACTATGTCCTTGTCATGTGTCTCTATGCCTCTCTTGATACATTCCATTACTTTGTTAGCCTTGGCAGCAGCTGCCTGGCACTGATCACTAAAGTCTTGTTTACTGTCCACCAGTACCCCCAAGTCTTTTTCGGCAGAAGTTTTACCTAATGTCTTATTATTTAGCACATAAATGTACCTTTTGTTTTTATGGCTGAAGTGCATAACCTTATATTTATCCACATTAAACTTCATTTGCCATGTTTGTGCCCAAGCATCCAGCTTCACCAGATCCCTCTGTAATGTTATGTTATCCTCCTCGGTGGTAATCACCCTACCCAGTTTGGTGTCATCTGCAAATATAGAAATTCTACCCTGTAATCCCTCTACAAGGTCATTAATAAACATATTGAAAATAAGTGGACCCAGTACTGACACCTGTGGTACCCCACTTGTAATGGTCACCCAACAAAAGTAAGTTCCACTCCTCTGCTTCCTGTCACTAAACCAGTTGCTCACCGATTTACATATGTCCTTCCCCAGTCCCAGAATCCTCATTTTAACTACTGACCTTTTGTGTGGCACAGTATCAAACACCTTAGAAAAGTCCACATATATAACATCCAGAGCTTCACCCCAGTACGATCTATAACTGATCTTCTCATAGAAGCTGATCAGGTAAGGCTGGGTTCACACTACGGTTTGTAACTACGGTTCCCGTATACAGCTGGGAGGAGGGGTGGCCGGGGCTTAATTGCGGCGCCCACACTCAGCCATATTCGGGAACCGTAGTTAATGTATGTCTATGAGCCGACCGGAGTGAACCGCAGCCTCCGGTTGGCTGCTTTTTCGTCCGTATGCGCTTTCCCGACCGCAGGCAAAAACGGATGCCACTAAATAACTTGGTAAAACTGATATGTTAATATGGTCACCAATTCACACAAGGAATAGAAAAAACACACAATGGCTCAAATGAAACCTAGAGAAATTGTGTCCCCTATAACGGGGTAAATTGTCCTACAATGAAAGGAACAACCTACAAATGAAAATACAACCTACAAATACAAATATAAATGTAGTGTGAAACCTGCAAATAAAGTACAAATAAATACAGAATATAGTGCTGATGGTATCAAGCAACTGTGGTTTCCAGTGATAACTAGTGTTGAGCGGCATAGGCCATATTCGAATTCGCGAATATTCGCGAATATATGGACGAATATTCGTCATATATTCGCGAATATTCGCATATTCACGTTTTATTTTCGCATATGCGGAAATTAACATATGCGAAAATTTGCATATACAAAAATAGCATACGCGAAAATTCGCATGTGCGAAAATTAGCAAATGTTAATGTTCGCATATGCGAATTTTTCGTTCGGCAGTCTCACACAGTAGTATTAGAGCCTTCTTTACACCACACAAGCTGGAAGCAGAGAGGGGTGATCACTGTGATGTGTGCTGTAAAGAAAAAAATAAAAATAAACGAATATTCGTAATTATGAATATATAGCGCTATATTCGCAAAATTCGCGAATTCGCGAATATGCGATATTCGCGAATAATATTCGAATTGCGAATATTCGCGAGCAACACTAGTGATAACCATATGTTCTATCCTGTAAATGAATAAATCACAGTCTTAATATAGTCCTGTGTGAATAGTGGCCACTTTCATATGTCCCGCATATATTGAAGCAGTAAGACTGCTTCAATATATGCGGGACATATGAAAGTGGCCACTAGAGATGAGCGAACTTACAGTAAATTCGATTCGTCACAAACTTCTCGGCTCGGCAGTTGATGACTTATCCTGCGTAAATTAGTTCAGCCTTCAGGTGCTCCGGTGGGCTGGAAAAGGTGGATACATTCCTAGGAAAGAGTCTCCTAGGACTGTATCCACATTTTTTTACACTGGCATGTTCTTGTAGACCCAGTTTTTGGCAGGGGACACTGATCAGTTTGATGCTTACTGTGCCTGGATCCGTCTGGCCATTCGGCCAATATCTTCGTTTTTCCCTATATGCTAATGAAGTGCTAACTGGCACAGGCGGTGTTAACTGGCACTCTGACGTCACTGCCAGCGCCGCTCAGGTAATCAATATTCCTCTTCTCCCTCTTCATTACAGAGCGGGGAGAAGAGAGAGAGAGGCGGAGGGAGGGGAGGAATATTGATGAGCTGTGGGCGGAGCTACGGCCGGCGGCGGTGACATCAGAGTGCCAGTTACCCCACCTGTGCCAGTTAGCACTTCATTAGCATATAGGGAAAAACAAAGATATTGGCAGAATGGCCGGGCGGATCCGGGTATCCACATTAAGCATCAAACTGATCAAACTGATCAGCCAGTACTGCTGGTTAGTGAGGGGGGAGCAAGCTGACAGTTTACCATTTTTAAATACAATTTTTTCCATCACTACTGTATCTTTTTTAATCTTTTTTTTATGGTACCCCACGAAATGTTATTAAAAAAGGTATCTCCATCACTTTCTTGGATCGTTAAAGTCCAAAAAAGAATAAAACCGCCTGCAAAAATGACAAAGTTAAAACCCACATGTTTTTCTTGACTTTTTTTTACACCTATAGACTTCTATAGGAGAAAAACGCCATGATTTCTGGGAAAAAAACACCATAGGCTCAACATGCTGCGACTTTGCTAAACCGCCAAGGAGCTGAAAAACGCCAAAAAAAGAATGGAAAACGCCAAAAGGATTTAAAAAAACGCCAAACTGAAAAACGCTAAGTGGAAAAAGAATTTTGTGATTTCTCATTGATTTACAGCTAACATCTGGCCACAGCGTTTTTTGGTCGAAGAAACACCATGCGGCAGAATTGACGTTTTTCTTGGCGTTTTTTCCCTTAAAAAAAAAGTGAAATCTTAGCCTTATAATTCTTTAATGTTTCCCCACTAACTTCTTGTTTTAGTAGTCTAAACGCTTTCCTCTTATCGTTCATCGCTTCCTTAACTGTTTTGGTTAGCTAAATTGGTTTTCTCCTATTTCTAGCCCTTTTTTTCCCATAGGGTATATGTTGTTCCCAATATCTATTTAGGATGTTCTTAAAAGTGTCCCATTTAGCTTGTGTACTTTTATTACTGAGGGTATGGTCCCAATCTATGTCACTGAGGTCCTCTCTCAGTTGTTGAAAAATGGCCTTCCTGAAGTTTAATGTTTTTGTAGCTCCACTAGCAGACATCCTCTTATAGGATAAATGAAAACTTATGTTGTGGTCACTACTACCAAGATGACCCCCTACCTCTACCTCAGATACCGTGTCTGGCCTATTGATTAGTATAAGGTCCGGAAGCGTCCCACCTCTTGTTGGGTCCAGCACTAGTTTGGAAAGGTAATTGTCCTTTATTATTGCAAAAAAATATATGTTTCCCTTGCTGGACCTACAGGTTTCAGCTTCCCAGTTGATGTCAGGATAGTTGAAGTCCCCCATAATAATGACTTCCCCCGTCTTTGCTGCCCCATCTATTTGTCCTATTAGTAGGTTTTCCGCTGTTTCTATAACAAACCCCTATCAGTAATTTCTTGTTCTTATCCCAACCCCTTTTTTTACACCGACAGAGACTCCACATAATCATTTTCCTCACCCATGTCCTCACGCAGAATGGACCCTGTCACGATCACACCCTATCGGTCCAGCTAAGATGCTAGAGAGAGTGTGATTGTGCAAGGGTTAAAGCCGCCAGACCTCTGGGTATCTACTACTAGTCCCAGCAAGTCACCAAATTAACCCTTAGATAAACGTGTATATTTAGAGATCAAAGACCAGAGCTGATTAATTAAACATTTAATCTGATAAAAGGTATCACAGTGCTAAATATATAAAAATACAGGAACAAATAACATACAGTTACAAAAATATGAAAGAGTTTGGCAAGGCAAGTTCAGAAAACAAAAGATGAAGTTCTTACAGCATGATGATATAGCAGTCCATGAGTGAGTGAGAGTGCTGTTCTTAGGATGGTCTTGTCAGCTTGTTGCACAGCATTGAACACCCTGAGTCTAGCATTGTTAAATATTATATATCTGCCTTTTTGGAGGGAGACTCCATTCCCCCCTCCCCTCTGATCCCACCAGGGGGTCTTCTCTCTTCCTGGCCCCTTATCTGTTTGATTATATGATGGGACCAGAGTGCATGACTTCAAAAAAGTCTTTGACTTCAAAGGAGATGTAAACAAACAGCCAGACCCCCCAATAAAATGAAATACACAAAAACACAGTCTGAATGACCTCTCACCCATGGCTTGGATAATACATCACACAGTTATAATTTATAATACAACAAAGTAAGAGACGAAATGATAACCGGCACTCACCAGTCTTCTTAATTTTTCTTCTTTTATTATACTCACATATAAAATAGGTAGGGAACAGACGTAGGGGGGTTATGTGTGCAACAAAGCTCCGTTTCGTGCAGCAGGTGCACTTCGTCCGGCCATCAGTGCGAGCGTTGCCCAGAGAGACTGCACTAAATCCCTGTACACACAGTGCCGTATGCATATCTACCATACGATAATTTATAATACACATATAGGATTTTAATAATCAGGCCTTGGGCCTGACACCTCCCCCTTAAGATGGGGACAGAGAGATCTTGCCTGTCCAGGCTGATAGATCTGTCTCCCTTAACCATCTATTTCTTTTCTTGACACCACAGGCCCTGCATTCCCAGGCAAAGATGGCACTGAAGCGGCCTAGTATCTGACTTAGCTGCCTCTTTCTTTCCTCTGAGAGCTGTGGATTGATCTCCACATCCTGAAGGGATCCCTGGCTCTTAGCTTCCTCCACTAGATCAAATAAGGGATCACTACCCAGCCCTTCCTCTGGTGCACTACATACACTGAGTACCACCTCCTCAGGGTCATAGTATGCCTTTAGCATATTAATGTGGTACTGTCTCTGCCTCTGACCTTTCTCATCAAGAGCAACTACATATGTGGTGGGTTCTAGGCGCTGCAGAATGGGGAAGGGACCAAGGGACCCTCCCAGGCGGCCTGCAACTTATTCTGCCTGATGGGGTTCAGAACCATTACCTTCTGTCCCACTTCATAGACCCGGTCCCTTCCATTGCGATCATACCAGTACTTCTGCCTGGACTGTGCTGCTATGAGGTTGTCATGTACCAGCCCAGTCAATGCCTGCATCATGTCCCTGAATCTCAGAATATACTCCACCACAGAAGTCTCAGGGGCATGTAGCCCCCCTTCCCATTCCCCTCTTACTAAATCTAGGGGTCCCGTACTTTGCGACCATAAAATAATTCAAAGGGCGAGAAACCTGTAGACTCTTGGGGTACCTCCCTGTAAGTGAATAACAGATGGGGTAAATACTTTTCGCAGTCCCTGCCCTCTGATTCTACAAAGGTTTTTAGCATTTGTTTCAAGGTCCCATTGAATCTCTCACAAAGACCATTTGTTTAGGGGTGGTATGGGCTTGCTACCAAGTGCTGTACATTCACCTTCCTACAGAGACTTTGCATGAGATTGGATATGAACTGTGTGCCCTGATCAGTGAGCATTTCTCTGGGGAACCCTACCCTTCAGAAAATACTGATCAGAGCATCTGACACCTTATCTGCTCGGACGGAGGATAAGGCAACAGCCTCAGGGTACCTGGTTGCATAATCTACAACAGTAAGAATAAATTGTTTCCCTGTGCTGCTGGGTATAGCCAGAGGCCCCACAATATCCACTGCCACTCGTTCAAAAGGTACAGATATGACTGGTAGGGGCACTAGGGGAACACGAGTTACATCCCCGGACTTAGCCACCCTTTGGCAGACATGACAGGATCTACAGTAATTTGCAACAGCAGTACCCATACCTGGCCAATAGAAATTGTGTGCCAACCTGGACTTTGTCTTGGCCACTCCCAAATGTCCTGCTAGGGGGGGGGGGGGTATCATGGGCTAACCTCAGCAGCTCTTTCCTTTACTGCCTAGGAACCACTAACTGCCTTTCTCTCTCCTGGGCCCCTAGCATGCCTTTGGAAAGGGACTCCCAGTACAAGATATCATTTTCCCAATATACCCGATGCCCATCTGTGTCATCACCTGTATGTTCAGCACGTTGTCTCAGCCCTTCAAGGGATGGGTCATTGCGCAGAGCTTCCCGGAAATGCTCATTTCCCTCCCCCATCTTGTGGCATCAGGGAGCACATTTTCCCCAGGTGAACTAGGTGAACTAGCATCTCCACCTTCCTCTGCTGTGGCTTGCAAGTCACACAGCTTGCCCCTTGCATCACCATCCTCCCTTCCTGTTAAAGCTGCAGCCCTGGCATGCTGCTGACGCGTTACCACTGCCACCATTGGTATGCCTCCCTGGGGTTTACCTTCCTCCCCCTCAGTTCCAGACATAACAATACAGGGATCATACACAGGGCTATCACTCCTTCCCTCCTCCTCCTTAGGCTCACAGGATTGGGATATATCACTCACTGCTGGTCCCTCATCCTTACATGTCACCAGGGGCACACCAACCCCTCCCCCTAGCCCATCTCCACAAGGTTTTGGCATTGGCAATGCATTGTCACTACATTTTACAATACACCCCATTCCACTTTTGGAAAACATTACTGGTTCAGTCACAGGTAAGCAATTATCAATCCCCTGCACCCCCTCCCAGTTACCACATTTCGCAGTGTCTCCCAAAGTCTCGCACAGTACCTCAGAATGAACAGGGCTCTCTCCTAGCCCTTCCGGTGTGCAGGTAGTGTCCTCTGGAGCATAATGACATAGCATCCGACCCAAATCATTCCCCAGCAGAACATTAACAGGGATGTCCTCAGAGACCCCCACCTCCCGCAAACCTTTGCCTGTACCCCAATCCAGGTGCACACGAGCCATGGGCACAGCAGGCTGCACACCTCCAGTTCCTTTTAAAGCCATGGTTCTTCCAGGGATGATGTCCTCTGTATCCACCACTTCAGGCCGCACCAAGGTAAAGGAGGCTCCAGAATCCCGCAAACCCACTGTCACCCGATCACCCATAGTTACACTCTGCAGGTTATCCGCTCTTTTCCCAACCGCTCCGGACACCAGAAGAACCGCTGTGTGTCCTCCAGCTACTGGTGGAGAATTCTTTTTGTTGGGGCAAGTGGCACTCAGGTGCCCAATATTGTTGCATCTGTAACATCGCCGGGTGTCCCCCTGACCCAATGTGGCTCCTGTTGCTTTTGGTGCTGATGGCAAGAATTTCCCGGCTGACCTGATGGTGCTCTGTGGGTGTGTGGCTCCGCCCAGGTACTTGCTCCAGCTTGTGCAGATCCCCGCTTTGCTGTTGGTGCCCGGTTGTTGCCAAAGTCATCTCCAAGTTCTGCTGCTTCCGTTGCTGTCTTGGGCTTGCGGTCCAATATCCACTCTCTGGCCCGGTTTGGAGAAACTGATCCAGGACCATCAAGTCCTCCAGGGCCTCATAGGTAGTGACTTGTAGGCCCCCAGTCCATAGCCTGAATGCAGTCCTTAGCTGACCTGCATGTTCAGTGCAGCTTTCTGTGGCGCTTTGTTGCAAAGTCCGAAACTTTTTCCGATAAGTCTCTGGAGTCAGATTAAAACTTTTTAGCAGGGCAGATTTTATTGCCTCATAGTCCTGGTCACTCTCAGAGGAAAGAGAAGCAAACACATCCAGAGCTTTCCTTCGCAACCGTGGGGTTAGATATTGTCCCCACTGTTCCTTAGGTAGATGGAACTGCCGGCAAACCTTTTCAAATCCCCTCATGAACACATCCAGATCACCATCTTTCTCCAACATAGGGAAATGTTCCAAGCGGGGTTTGTGGTCTCCTTGATCCTGCACATCACTCCATGCGGATGAAGCATCCTCTCTCAGCCTCAGAACCTCCAATTCATGCCTCCGCTGGGCCTCTCTCTCTGCCGCCTCTCTCTTGGCAGCTTGTATCTGTGCCTCTCTCTCTGCGGCTCGTGCCTGGGCCTCTCTCTCTGTGTATCATGCCTGGGCCTCTCTCTCTGCAGCACGTGCCTCTCTCTCAGCAGTTTGGTACTGGAGAAGCAGTTGGAGTTTCATATTGGCATCCACATTCCCAAGGTGTTGTAAGGCAGTCCGCATATAAGAGTCCAAGGCCTCATGTGGAGTACTGTCCTGATGGGGAGTAATGTTGCTTGGTTCTCCAGGAGATATTAGTTCTTAGATGGCAGTTCCAGCTGTCGGACTTTGTCTCATGTCACTCAGCTCTTCTGCAGGGGCATCATACTCCACAAGATCAGCAATAAGTTGTTCCTTGTTCTTTCCTGCAGTAGGGATGTCCTTTTCTTGGCACATTAGCTCCAGTGCAGGCTTGGACTGCTTGCGATATGCCTCCATACTTCCGAGATGAGACAGAGGAGGTAAAACAGGAGATGGGGAGGACAGAACTGTCTTGCACTCTTTTTGTATGTCTTTTAAACCAGCACTAAGCTCTGTCTTTGGAATTTACACACAAGAATATGTATGCAATTTCTTTTTAGTGCTAAGATTTCCTTACAGGTAAAATCCAGCAAGCACTAAAAATCTCTAAATATATCCCGACGCTGCCACCAGTTGTCACGATCACACCCTATCGGTCCAGCTAAGACGCTAGAGAGAGTGTGATGGTGCAAGAGATAAAGCCGCCAGACCTCTGGGTATCCACTACTAGTCCCAGCAAGTCACCAAATTAACCCTTAGATAAATGTGTTTTACCAGAGCTGCCTTCAGAAAGGTGAGCTCATATATTTAGAGATCAAAGACCAGAGTTGATTAATTAAACATTTAATCTGATAAAAGGTATCACAGTGCTAAATATATAAAAATACAGGAACAAATGACATACAGTTACAAAAATATTAAAGAGTTTGGCAAGGCAAGTTCAGAAAACAAAAGATTAAGTTCTTACAGCATGATGATATAGCAGTCCATGAGTGAGTGAGAGTGCTGTTCTTAGGATGGTCTTGTCAGCTTGTTGCACAGCATTGAACACCCTGAGTCTAGCACTGTTAAATATTATATATCTGCCTTTTTGGAGGGAGACTCCATTCCCCCTCCCCTCTGATCCCACCAGGGGGTCTTCTCTCTTCCTGGCCCCTTATCTGTTTGATTATATGAAGGGACCAGAGTGCATGACTTCAAAAAAGTCTTTGACTTCAAAGGAGATTTAAACAAACAACCAGACCCCCAATAAAATGCAATACACAAAAACACAGTCTGAATGACCTCTCACCCATGGCTTGGATAATACATCACACAGTTATAATTTATAATACACATATAGGATTTTAATAATCGGGCCTTGGGCCTGACAGGCCCAAGACAGGATTTTACATATAAGCAAACCCCTCACCCATTCTTACTTGCACGGTCATTCCTGAACTGCATGTATCCCTGTACATTAACCGCCCAGTCATAGCTTGCATCCAGCCATGTCTCACTTATCCCCACTATGTCATAGTCTTCCTCCAACATTAATAGTTCCAGTTCCTCCATCTTATTATTGAAGTTTCTGGCATTAGTATACATGCACTTCATGTTTTCTTTCCTGTTATCTTTCCTCTGATCACTTATGACTGTTCTAACCCCTCCCTCTCACATTAATTTGTGGGGTGAAAAAAACAACACAATTTTGCCCTTTTTAGGTGCTACTATATTTATGCAGTGCACTTTTCGGTACAAATTACATGTTATCTATATTCTGTAAGTCCAAACAATTACAGCAATACCCAAGTTAAATAGGTTTTGTATTATTTTATTATTATAAAACATTTTTGTAATTTTTTTGTTACATTTCTGACGCCTATAGCACTTGTATTTTTCAGTATGCAGGGATATTTGAGGGCTAATTTTTTGCGCCGTGATCTGTAGTTTTTGTTTAAATGGCACTTTTTGATCGCTTTTGTATAATAACTTTTTCTTATAGTGGAATTTTTAACATTTCCACCAGTCACTATGTGGTTGAATTAACAACATTGGCTCTGATTTACTAAGAGTAGAGTATAGTTTTCTTTGTGGTTTTTTCCCCAACTGGTATTTTTCCATGCTATTTACTAAGGTTTTCCTACATTTTGCACTTTTCCCTACATTTTGCTTTTTTTTTTTTACTCATGCTCTGAGCTGTGGGGTTTTCCGGAGCTCAAATCCACCACGTTTCCATTTTCTGTGGAAACCTTAGTAAATATGTTGGGATTTTTCAAAAACACGTCCCTTTTCGGTGACCATGCCCCTTTTTCCCGGCTATCACGCCCTATTTTCAGGTTTTCTCAGTAAAAATGGATAGTTGGACGGGTTTCTGATTTTTATGTTGCACATTCTGGCACAAATTCTGGTGCACAACCCGAAAAAACAGGTTGCGTTTACAATAGTAAATCAGGGCCATTATATTTTAATAGTTTGGATATTTACTCACACACGGACACAAAATATGTTTAGGTTTATTTTAGTTTACATTATTTTATATGAAAAATGGGAAAGGGGAGGGTGATTCAAACTTTTATTAGGAGAGGGGCTTTTTCACATTTATTCATTTTTTTTAAATAATAAAAGTCATGCTATAGATCACTGGTCTGAAACCTAAGGCTCTCTGACTCCTGCAAAACTACTACTCCCAGCATGTTGCACTATATAGTAGTATCGGTCATGGGGCAACATTCTAGGAGTTGTAGTTTTGGATCATCTGCATAGCCAGAGGCTATGTCAAGGAGTTGCTGGGAGTTAAAGTTATTAACTACAATACCCAGCATGCTTTGATACAGCCTATGGCTCTGCAGCTGACCCAAACCAAAACTACAACTCCTGGCATGTTGCACCATGTACTAATATAGTAAAGGTAATGGTGCAACATGCTTGGAGTTATAGTTTTAAGTCAGCTGCAGAGGTATAGGCTGTATCAGGGCATGCTGGGTGTTGTAGTTAGTAACTGCAACTCCCAGCATTCGTTGACACAGCCTTTGGATTTGCAGCTTACCCAAAACTACAACTCCCAGCATGTTGCACCATAACCTATACTATATCACTATATAGTGCAACATGCTGGGAGTTTTAGTTTTGGGTCAACTGCAAAGCCATAGGTATGCAAAGCCATGTCAGGGCATGCTTGGAGTTGCATTTACTAACTATAACTCCCAAAATGCCCTTATACTTCCTATGGCTCTGCTGTTTGGGTACAACGTGCCTGCGTGCGCCTCAGTGTGATTCAAAAAAAATGTTAAGTGTCCGCGCTCGGTCCGCAGCAGAAGACCAGGACATCTGTGTCCTGAAAACAGCATTCAGGATGCAGGGATGTCCCGGTCATACAGCCCGGCAGCAAGTGACGTGGGGGCACCACCTGTCATCCGAATTCCCTGCCAGTGGCTGGGAATTCAGATTTTTCTGCACCTTCATCGCCAGTGCCCTGAGGCAACTGCTTTGCCCAGCTAGCACTGGCCCTGGTTCAATATGTTCTCAGTCCAAAATTACTGAAACTATTGATGAGGATCATCACAGGTTGGCACTATATGCAGAATTTACCTACGCAACTCTGGTTGTGCGACACAATTCCAGAAGTATGTGACAGGGAAAATATTTATGACAAGGCAGCATGGAGGCCAACAAAGAGATTAGTGCATTGCAGAGAGATTCTTGTTCTGTCTTCTCCTCTCTGACAAAAATGAAATACTTCCTCTTGGTGATAAAGAACAGACAGTGCTTGTAGATTGGAGTTTTCCTAGATAGAAGGCATATGGCCTTCTATTAACCCTTTACACTTAGCGTATAAAGTTAATATGGTTCAATGCACATAAATACATTCAATTAGGATCAGAGCAGCCTGAAGCATGTAGATTGTGCCTATGGCAATAGTTTTGCCATTACTGTTTTGTATATATCTTTACTGGATGGATATATATATATATATATATATATATATATATATATATATATATATTTTTTTTTATACTACTACAACTTTGGGAGTTGTTTTATCCAAGCACCTGATCCAAGATATCTTTTTTCTCTGTTTTTTAATAAGGGAGGAATAGATACATCAAGAAATAGGGCGATATTGCCAGAACCTGCACTGAAAATAGAAAATAAGTCATGTTTTGGAGATATGATCCAATATCCAACATAGCAAAGATTGCATAGCACAAAACTATCTATCTATCTATCTATCTATCTATCTATCTATCTATCCATCTATCCATAAATGTAATGGCAACACAACAGGCATCAACATAATGAGATTAGTAACATACATCTGGTACACTTTTTCCTAATAAAGTGCTATGTGCATAAAGTGCCAGAATATAGTTGCCAAAAGTAGATGCAAAAAAGCCAGAGGTATAAGGTGCAAAATACAGCTATGGATACATCATACCAAACTAACAGGCAAATGCACATTCACATGGCAGGACAGCGCCACACGGCATGTATGACCTTGGAAATTTTAGAAAAATTAAGTGTGGAAAATCCTCAGCAAACTTGTCATATGTGGCTGTACCCCTAATGCCCTAATCATCAAGAAGTCTGCACCCTGCCGAGGGCACTGCTCCTAGACTATTTTTTTTCTGCGAAAACTGGGACCTTCCAGCTCTTATTTACTTGAGGAAAGAAACGTAGCACTAGTGACATTATTCAGCCTTGAATGGAGTTTACAAATTCTAAACACCCCATCACACTAATGTCTTGTTGGGAAGGCATATATGCGGCCCTGAGCTCTCCCTCAACTGGATGGCTCTCCCTGTTCTCAGTAAGTGCAGGGGCTTAACAAGGCCCACTGGACTTCCGGTTCCAGCGCCATGCTGTAAAGCCGCACGGCACTTCGGCTCCGCTCCCGCTCACTCTTCATAGCCCTATTACCAGCATTCTACACCCTCCCCAGGGTTATTTATACCTGATTCCACAGCTGTGGGACCTCTTTATGGAGAGATACCTGCTCAGAATGGGTCACCGCAATCGCTTCAAAAGCCAGGGCTCCAGTTCCAAGCATGCTGAGGACTCCCCGGCCTCCAGCCACGCTCCTTCTCCAGCGCAATCGAAACATGCCATGTCAGATGGTGGGAATGAGAGGAACATATTCCTTATTGACTTCAAGCACCTGGCAGCATCAGTGGCGAAAGCGTATTGGGAGCTCATGCGCAGCGGTTATCAGATGCTGAGGGGAGAGTGGATGGATTAGGGACTGTCACTAGTGCTATGTCGTACCTTGATGCAACATAATTCCGTTTTGGCAATAAACCGGGAAAAATGTTGCCATGTTTTTCTAAGGGGACACATGCTCCATCTCACATTCCTTTACTAAAAGATGTGAGGGGGACTCATGTCACTGACCCAAAGAATATCTGTGCTCTTTTATGGACCAATTTTAACCCCTTAAGGACCAGGCCAATTTTCACTGTAGGACCAGAGAGTTTTTTGCACATTTGACCACTGTCACTTTAAGCATTAATAACTCTGGGCTGCTTTTAACTTTCATTCTGATTCAGAGATTGTTTTTTCGTGACATATTCTACTTTATGTAAGTGGTAAATTTTTGTCGATACTTGCATCATTTCTTGGTGAAAAATTCCAAAATTTGATGAAAATTTAGAATTTTTCTAACTTTGAAGCTCTCTGCTTGTAAGGAAAATAGAAATTCCAAATAAATTATATATTTATTCACATATACATTATGTCTTCTTTGTGTTTGCATCATAAAGTTGACATGTTTTTACTTTTGGAAGACATCAGAGGGCTTCAAAGTTCAGCAGCAATTTTCCAATTTTTCACAACATTTTCTAAATCTGAATTTTTCAGGGACCAGTTCAGTTTTGAAGGGCCTTCATATTAGTAATACCCCATAAATGACCCAATTATAAAAACTGCACCCCCCAAAGTATTCAAAATGACATTCAGTAAGTGTGTTAACCCTTTAGGTGTTTCACAGGAATAGCAGCAAAGTGAAGGAGAAAATTAAAAATTAATTTTTTACACTCTTTTACACTACATGTTCTTGTAGACCCAGTTTTTGAATTTTTACAAGGGGTAAAAGGAGAGAAATCTTCCTAAAATTTGTAACCCAATTTCTCTCAAGTAAGGAAATACCTCATGTGTATGTAAAGTATTCGGCGGGCGCAGTAGAGGGCTCAGAAGGGAAGGAACAACAATGGGATTTTGGAGAGTGAGTTTTTCTGAAATGGTTTTTGGGGGACATGTCCCATTTAGGAAGCCTCTATGGTGCCAGGACAGCAAATTTTACAATGTCATCTCTTCTGAGTATGAAAATACCCCATGTGTGGGGCCAAAAAAGAATCTGGGTGGTGGGCGATGAACTGCTGTGAGTACAGATTTGTCTGCTCCACCATTAGATTGACAAAGCTGTCACTGAAAAAAATAACTTAAATGGTCAATTTCAGTGAATCCAGAATTGTCAATCTGGATTCCTGAGTCACCAACAAACTCAGGAATCCGTGGCTGATAACCCTCTGGGGGTCTCCAGACAGGTTCACCGGAAGGGGGCTCCGGTACACTTGTCTGGGTGGTCGGACCCCTAGTACGAGCGGCATGGCCACTCATACCAGTGCCGGCCTCTGGGTCACTATCATGGGGGGGTCCCGCCGCAGTACAGGGAACTCATCATCAGTACTAGATGATGAGGAGGACGAGGAAGAACACAGGAATGTAGGATCTTCCTCATCCTCACTGACAGATTCGGAGTCAAGAAAAGCCACCAAAAATGCCCAGCGAGCCATCGCCTTTCTTCTATGGTGGCAGGGGGTGGGGGTGGGAGTGGTGGTGGGACGGAGGGTGTGTGTGTGTGGGGGGGGAGTATGTAGTGTGTGTGCTTGGTGTAACTGAACTGTAACTGCTGTAACTGTATGTTAAAATTGTGGTGAACCCTTTAGGACCTATTAGGGGGTCGGGGGTGATTTTTTTTTTTTTTACTTTTGACCCTACCTGTCCCTTTGCTGTATTCTTTCCCTGCTCTATCAAGGGGTCTTCTTCTCTGAGGGGCTCCGATCTTCACAGAGGGGGGGTTCCCTGGCGTACAGGTACTTAAGCACCAAGGGTGTACCTGTACGCCAGGGAACCCCCCTCTGTGAAGATCGGAGCCCCTCAGAGAAGAAGACCCCTTGATAGAGCAGGGAAAGAATACAGCAAAGGGACAGGTAGGGTCAAAAGTAAAAAAAAAAAAATCACCCCCCCCGACCCCCTAATCAAGGGTCCACCACAATTTTAACATACAGTTACAGCAGTTACAGCTGTCTCTGACAGCTCCGATCACGCTTATTTTCCGGGTATCATCGGGTCACCAAGGTATCCATATGCCCTCCGTATTTCAGATCACTGCCGCTCGCCGGGCGGTGATCGGACCGGGATGCCTGCTGATATCTATCAGCAGGCATCCCATGGCAATGCCTAGGTGGGTCCTGAGACCCCCCATGTCGGCAATCGCAGCAAAACGCAGGTCAATTCAGTGACCCGATCTCCCGGAAAATAAGCGTGATCGGAGCTGTCAGAGATAGCTCCGACCAGCCTAAAGGATAGGAGCTAGGTGGCAGTATTACCACCCCCTCCTATCCCCTGCCATTGGTCGGTCGGGCTGACCACCAATGGCAGGAGGGGGTCGGGGGGTTAGAGTTAATTTCCCCCCGCTCTGCCCACCGATCGAAGTCGGTACAGAACGGGGGGAACACGGGCGGCGAGGGGGGGGGGGGGGGGTTTACATGGCCGGCTTACCCGGACCTGGGGAGGCGGCAGCATCCCGGAGCAGCAGCGTCATCATCTGAACGGTGGCCGGAAAGTGCGTCGGAGAAGGCTGCAGTGAAGATCGCGATAAGTGATCTTCACTGTGGCCTTCTAAAAGCTGCAAAACCACAACTCCCAGCATGCCCCACAAAGCCAAAGGCTGTCTGGGCATGCTGGGAGTTGTAGTTTTGCAACATCTGGAGGGTCACAGTTTGGAGACCACTGTGTAGTGGTCTCTAAATTGTGGTCCTCCAGATGTTGCAAAACTACAACTTTCAGCATGCACTGACTGTCTGGGCATGCTGGGAGTTGTAGTTTTGCAACATCTGAAGTGGCACAGTTTGGAGACCACTATATGGTGGTCTCCAAACTGTAGCCCTCCAGATGTTGCAAAACTACAACTCCCAGCATGGCCAGACAGTCAGGGATGCTGGGCATGTAGTTCTGCAATATCTGGCCCTTCAGATGTAGCAGAACTACAACTCCCAGCATGCCTGGACAGTCTAGGCATGCTTGGAGTTGTAGTTTTGCAACATCTGGAGGGCTACAGTTTGGAGGCCACTATTTAGCGGTCTCCAAACTGTTCTTCCCCAGTTGTTGCATAACTACAACTCCTAGCATGCCCAGACTGTCCAGGCATGCTGTAAATTGTAGTTCTGCAACATCTGAAGGGCCAGATATTGCAGAACTACACGCCCAGCATCCCTGACTGTCTGGCCGTGCTGGGAATTGTAGTTTTTCAACAGCTGTAGGCACACTGTTTGGGAAACTGAGCTAGAGTCTGTTTCCTAACTCAGTGATTCCAACCCGTGTGCCTCCAGCTGTTGCAAAACTACAACTCCCAGAGTGATCTGACAGACCGTACATTCTGGGAGTTGTAGTCTTGCAACAGCTGGAGGCACATGGGTTGGAATCACTGAGCTAGAGTCTGTTTTCTAGCTCAGTGGTTCCCCACCAGTGTGCCTACAGCTGTTGTAAAACTACAACTCCCAGCATGTACGGTCTGTCAGTGCATTCTGGGAGTTGTCATTTTGCCACAGCTGAAGGTTTGGGGTGCACCCCCCCCCCCCCATATGAATATACAGGGTACATTCACACGGGCGGGTTTACAGTGGGTTTCCTTCAAGGAAACTTACTGTGAACCCCTGCCTGTGTGAATGTACCCTAAAAACACTACACTACACTAACAAATAACGAAAAGTTAAACACTACACATACACCCCCTTACACGTCGCCCCCCCTAATTAAAATGAAAAACGTATCATACGGCAGTGTTTCCTAAACGGCGCCTCCAGCTGTTGCAAAACCACAACTCCCAGTGTTGCCGGACAGCCATAGACTGTCCTGACAGGATGGGAGTCTTGCAACAGCTGGAGGTACCCTGTTTGGGAAACACTGCTGTAGGGTTTTGGAGGAGACAAGCCCCATCCTTGTAACCGGGACCACCCCTATTGCAAATTCCTAATTTGGCCTCAAATGCGCATGGCGCTCTCTCACTTCAGAGCCCTGTTGTATTTCAAGGCAACAGTTTAGGGCCACATATGGGGTATCTCCATACTCGGGAGAAATTGCGTTACAAATTTTGGGGGGATTTTTCTCCCATTACCCTTTGTAGAATGGTAAATTTTGGAAAAAGACTGCACTTTAGTGAAAAAATTTCCTTTTCATTTACACATCCGAATTTAACGAAAAGGCTCACCGGACCCCTTGTTACGTGCCTTGAGGGGTGTAGTTTCTAAAATAGTACGCCATGGCGTTTTTTTTTTTTGCTGTTCTGGCACCATAGGGGCTTCCTAAATGTGACATGCCCCCAAAAACCATTTCAGCAAAATTCACTCTCCAAAATCCCGATGTCGCTCCTTCCCTTCTGAGCCCTCTACTGCGCCCGCCGAACACTTGACATACACATATGAGGTATTTCCTTACTCGAGAGAAATTGTGTTACAAATTTTGGGGGGCTTTTTCTCCTATTATCCCTTGTAAAGTTTCAAAAACTGGGTCTACAAGAACATGCGAGTGTAAAAAATGAAGATTTTGAATTTTCTCCTTCACGTTGCTGCTATTCCTATGAAACACCTAAAGGGTCAACAAACTTTTTGAATGTCATTTTGAATACTTTGAGGGGTGCAGTTTTTATAATGGGGTAATTCATGGGGTATTTCTAATATGAAGGCCCTTCAAATCCACTTCAAAACTGATCTGGTCCCTGAAAAATTCAGATTTTGGAAATTTTGTGAAAAATTGGAAAATTGCTTCTGAACTTTGAAGCCCTCTGGTGTCTTCCAAAAGTCAAAACATGTCAACTTTATGATGCAAACATAAAGTAGAAATATTGTATTTGTAAATCAGTATATCATTTATTTGGAATGTCTGTTTTCCTTACAAGCAGAGAGCTACAAATTTAGAAAAATGCAAAATTTTCTATTTTTTCATCAAATTTTGGAATTTTTCATCAAGAAATGATGCAAGTATCGACAAAAATTTACCACTAACATAAAGTAGAATATGTCACGAAAAAACATTCTCGGAATCAGAATGAAAATTAAAAGCATCCCAGAGTTATTAATGCTTAAAGTGACAGTGGTCAGAATTGCAAAAAATGCTCCCGTCCGTAGGGTTATAATGGGCTCCGTCCCCAAGGAGTTAATACTTATCTGAGTGGTGCTAGTATCTCGAGGGAGATGAACACAACATACATCCAGGTCATACAGAATCCAGATAAGGACCATACTACTCCAGATGGATACAGGCCTATATCACTGATCAATGTTGATCTGAAACTCCTCTCTAAGATTATGGCCGACCGCTTGGCTGTGGTGTTGCCTCACCTTGTTCATCCTTCTCAGATGGGGTTCGTTAGGGGAAGGGCCGCAGTGGCTAATATATGGAAAGTCCTAGCTATCCTGGATGACATATGACTTATTAAGGTGGGCACAATGACTCTTCACTCCGTACTTTTTGCAGATGACATTCTATTATTTTTGGCCTTTCCGCTTAGAGACTTAGGGAAAGTATTTGACTCTTTCAGAGACTTTGGTCTTTATGTCAGGCTTCCAAGTCAACATTACTAAGAGTCCCTCCCTCTTCCATTTATTGCATGGTGTTATCTGCTTAAAAGGATGAGCTTTTCAAAACTTTTGTACCCCCATGCAAACTATCCTTATCTTGTTAAAGCATACAGATATCAAGCGGTAAAACTCTGAATTTAAGTTTATTTGGGCAGAAAAGAGACCCCGAATTGCCTTTAAGAAACTGATGCTACCGAAGGAACAGGGAGGGCTTAATTTCCCGGACTTTTTTAATTGGCGTGTTTATTGAGACACGGGGTAGATTGGATGAAGGGCACTAGTGTATATTCCATATTTCAGATGGAAGAAGGACTGGTTTTGCCATGGTCGCTGTCCGCTCTGCTCCACACCCACTATGCTGCTTTACCACCCTTGGTTAAACGTAGCTTACTACTTTGTGATACTATCGGGGCATGGAAGGGCTGCCGGAGGCATGAGTCTTTCATTTCTCTTAAGTAAGGACATACCATTATGGACTCCTCCAGAATTCCCGATGGGACACCATAATGCGCTGGAACGGGTGTGGAGAAAGGCGGGCATCACTCTGGTCAAGCATGTATTTTACAAAAGGGAACCCTGTTATTGTACTTTAGCAGAGTTGACTGAATATACATCTGGAATGGACAATGACATCCTTTGATGCATTTATACAAAACTCTGATGCCTTACATTCTATTTTCTACCTATACAGGAAAATAAAACGAAGGGGTAGTAAAAGAGTGAGATATTTACTTTTTAGGTATTGGGAGGAGAAATTGAGTAGTCCTGACCTTACCAAACCAATTCTAGATGGTTAGGCATCCGTTAGAAAGGCAGTTGAGGGTGAAGTATGGAGGGATTTAAGATCATACACCATTTACCCTTCCCAGGACTGAAGACCATCCTGACAGGATTGAAGCGTGCCCTAATTGTTTTGTATCCAGATATGACCTCTTACATGGTTTGGTGACGTGCCCAAAAACACAGGACTTCTGGTCTTCTCTGTTTCGCTTTTTTAATGCTAAACTTGGTTGTCTGCTTATAGTTTACCCCTTGTTAATATTGTTTCATATACCACAGACTGATGTTACACTGACTCTTCTCTTACATACCTTCTGTTTTTCTGGTTATTATTACTTGCATTATGACTTCCTGTACCTTTACTGGTTATGTCAAGATAATGTGCATTTACTGTCTGAGGTGTGATGCCTTGGTACACTGTTGTATTTTATCAAATTAAAAATCTAATAAAAATTATACATAAAAAAAAACAAGGTTCACTGTATGGAGGTCAGGAAAACAGGTCAGGGCACAAAGGGTTAACAAAAGCACAATCCAGGGAGCACAATAAAGCAAATTAACAAACAGAAGGAGCAATGTCAGACAGGTCAGATCAAACCACAATAGCTCTCAATACCAATATGAAAGACAGTAGAATGGTCAGGTAACAACAGTCAAAAGTCAACAATACGCAGAGAAGATCAAGCCAGGAGTATAATAAGAGCTAGTTCAGATACAAACAAGCACATGCTATGAATGATAGGCTGGCTGGGAAATTAATATTCACCTGAGAGGGGTGTGAACACAGAGAGCAGATGTGATAGGCTCTATGCCCAAGCCCCCAGACAGGACCACAGCTACGCATGATGCTTCAGCAAAACACCAGAAAATTTAAACCTTTGGCCAGAACCAGGTTGAATCATTCACACCAGGGCCGGATCATCATTGGCGCTCATGGAGCACCTGCTCCAGGCCCCCGTGCCCGCAGGAGGCCCCGTCACATTCGGGACATCCCTGCAGGCCCCCCGATAGCCCGGCCGCGGCAACATTAAAACAGTGACCAGCGGCGGCTCCTGTGGGCCCGCCCCGGACTCCTCCTACTTTTTCTATATTTCATATTTCCTTACCTGGCCGCGCTCGGCAGGCTCAGGTGATGCGTCGGGTCATGTGGGCTGTGACGAGTGACGTCTCCTGCGGCTCCTCTGCACAGCGTCAGGGACGTCACTCATCATTTCCTGCAGGGCACAGTTTTCTTCATTACACCCCAGCGCTGCAGGAAATGACGAGTGAGTTCCTTGACGTCGTGCGGAGGAGCCGCAGGAGACGTAACTCGTCACAGCCCACAAGACCCGACGCATCACCTGAGCCTGCCGAGCGCGGCCAAGTAAGGAAATATGAAAAATAGAAAAAGGAGGAAGAGGGGGGGAGCAATGATGGGGGGAATGACTGGCAGGGGGGGGGAATGATGAGCGAGGGGGGGGGTTGGGGGGGTTAGTGATGAGCAGGGGGGAATGATGAGCGGGGGGTTGGGGGGTTAATGATGAGCAGGGGGGTTAATGATGAGCAGGGGGGTTAATGATGAGCAGGGGGGGTAATAATGAGCAGGGGGGGGTAATGATGAGCAGGGGGGTAATGATGAGCAGGGGGGAATGATGAGCGGGGGGGAGCAGGGGGGAGAATGATGAGCGGGGGGTAATGATGAGCAGGGGGGGTAATGATGAGCAGGGGGGGTTAATGATGAGCAGGGGGGGGTAATAATGAGCAGGAGGGGTAATGATGAGTGGGGGGGAGAATGATGAGCAGGGGGGTAATGATGAGCAGGGAGGGAATGATGAGCAGGGGGAGAATGATGAGCAGGCGGGGAATGATGAGTAGGGGGGATGTTGAGCAGGGGAAAACACGGGAAAGGAGGCGGGGGGAGGTTAAATATGGCACAGGGGCTGATAAAAGGGGGAGGAAGGAGGGGGGGCAAACTGAGGATCAAACAGGAGTCTGGAGGAGGACTTAGGGGTTTGGGGGGGCAGAGGGGTCTGGGGGAATTAGGGCTTGTCCACACTACGAACTTCCGCCAGCAGAATTTTGCTTGTTTTCAATGGGATGCTGCTGCTCTGTGCAGACTACGGAAGACACAGTGTGTGGTAGTATTATTTTTAGAGGGCATGATGTTTGGCAGTATGATATACAGAGTACATAGGGTTTGGCAGTATTATATTTAGGAAGCACAGTCTCTTGTAGGGTTATAATGATTGTTGTCTTTACACAGAGGATGAGGAGCGGCTGGCAGAGTGAGGAACCAATGATGTCTAGGCATCGAACTTTACAGAGGAAGATGGAGCTGGAAGAAGATCTGGCGTCTGGACCAGATGAAGAAGAAAAGGAAAGACAACAGAGAAGATGTCTCCTGTGAGTCATTTTATGTTTGTGTATTCTCCTGACTGTCCCGGTAGATCTCTCGTCAGTTCTAAGTTTTGCAGTAATAATGGATGACACTGTACCCCAATTTGAGGCTCCAGCTGTTACAAAACTACAACTCCCATAATGCCTGAAGCTCTCCAGACATAATGGGTGTTGTAGCTTTGCAACAGCTGGAAAGAGTGACTTGAACTGAAGTGATTTTAGACCATGCAGCCATTTTATTTTAACGGGGGCCTGACTCCTGTGTCACCCACAAAAAAAAAAAAGGGGGACATAGTCTAATATACCCAGGCCTATTTTTGGTCTCAGTCTGCTCCTTACTTGACAGGTCTCAGTAGAAGGGAAGGGGGACTATCGCGGGGCCATTATAATGAAGTGCTCCGTCTTCCAGGCCGTCTTAATCTGGCCCTGATTCACACTACAGTTTGAGATTTTCCCTATCTCCAACCAAGGCCTCATCATAAGCTGTTCAACAGACAGTGCCTTCATTTTTTAGGAAGAATTTGTGGATCTGTAAATTTTTTGCACTGTAAGGCTGGGTTCACACTACGTTTTGTAACTACGGTTCCCGTATACGGCTGGGAGGAGGGGGCGGGGCTTAATCGCGGCACCCGCACTCAGCCATATTCGGGAACCGTATTTAATGCATGTCTATGAGCCGACCGGAGTGAACTGCAGCCTCCGGTCGGCTTCGTTTTCGGCCGTATGCGGTTTCCCGAAAAAACGTGGCAAAAACGTGGTCGACCGCGTTTTTGCCTACGGTCGGGAAACCGCATACGGCCGAAAACGAAGCCGACCGGAGGCTGCGGTTCACTCCGGTCAGCTCATAGACATGCATTAAATACGGTTCCCAAATACGGCTGAGTGCGGGCGCCGCGATTAAGCCCCGCCCCCTCTCCTCCCAGCCGCATACGGGAACCGTAGTTACAAAACGTGGTGTGAACCCAGCCTAATTTGGAAAAAAACTCTTCAGATCGCGGTGGGGTCTGACCTCTGGGACCCCCCAGCGATCTCCTGCACGGGTTCCCGCCTCTCCCTGGAAATGGAGTGTGTGTTGAACCCCCCCCCCCCAAGAATTGGCAGCCAACATGCCCCCTCCATGTATTTCTATGGGAGAGCCGGAGATAGCTGAATGCTATATTTCCGGCTCTCCCATAGATATACATGGAGGGGGTGTGCTGGCCTCCGCTTTGTGTGGGAGATGACACGCCCCACTCCCGAGGAGAGGTATGTTCCCCTGCAGGAGATCATGGGGGGTCCTACTATCGGTCGGACCTCAAGCCTTGATCAGACCACCCCTACACCCCCCCCCCCCTTTCCATTCCCCATCCAATCCCTGCGATCAGACACTTATCTCCTATTCTTTGGATAGGGAATAAGTCATCCTGGGCAATAGTTCTTCTTTAAGGTGCCCATACACACTATGGTAAAGTCGGACATCTAAGGTGTATAGTGGTCTCCCGACTCTCCACCGAAAGCTGATTTATGTGGAGAGAAGGGTTGTGTTTGTTCTCAGAGGGATAAGCTGATTTGTGTGGCTGTGAGAGTTATTCCTCTTCTCCCAATAGAGGAAACATGAGCATTATTCCGTTCCCTTATATGTATATATGGGGAGGTCGGGAGAGATTACTGTTGGTCACATGTTATTGATAGTATGGCAGCCTCTACAGTAGATCAGTTGTAGTCCAATAATTATAATTTTTCACTAGAGCTATTTCACTAGAGTATGAGCTCTTCAAATTAAACAAATCTTATTAGGTACACACAGATTTTATACTGATTATATTTTTAGAAATGATCTGCTTATTTATCTTCTTGGGTCAGGAGTCTAGGGATATTCATTCCAGCCTTTATTTTCATTAGCACTTATGTGCTGAGTCTTGTAGAACTCTGATATCCCCTGTGGTGTGAACTGAGGCTCCTGAAATGATCAGACGGGCTGCATACATTTCCACTTACTATTCTACCAGAAATCCAAGATTAATTTACACATTTATGCATCATTTGGGTCATAGGGTGAAAGCGCTGTGGTCTCCAAAACGTTAATCTGCTCCAACTATGATCAATTAAATTCTTGGTACACTTTCAAAATATTTATTCTAATAGTTCCAATCACTAAATAATGATTCTTACATTCTTAAATGCTCTTTAACGGAAGGAGAACCTGCCATCACTCCTGACATCTCTATTATAGAAAATACTTTTATTTTCATGAAATATTTCAGCATTTTTTTTTCTAAATCTCTGCTTTTTATTGATAATATACAACTGTGTATAACCATTTGTGAGACACAAAGACACCAATCTAACTGGTAAAATCCAGTAGTCAATGTAATCATACATTTCTAGAAGAATTCACAAAATAACAAAAGAACTAGCTATAACAGGTAGATTATCTAAAGGCAAAGTAAAATGCTATTTTCCTTTAATACTGAGGGAAATACTAAAATTTCTACTGATATATGTATTTGAGAAAAGTTTAATTGCATATATCTTAAAACGGATAGGTCTCATGAAAGGTACCATCTAAGTATCGAAAGTTTGTTATCGTAATACATTTGGTCCTCTAGAACAGTTCTCAGAGGCCATAACCTATAACAAAGACCTATATATATATATATATATATATATATATATATAAATATATATATATATAAAAAAAAAAAATATATATATATATATATATATATATATATATATATATATATATATAGTCTTAGCAATTATCGCCACAATTTAACAAAATACAAAGTGAAGGAACTGAAGAGAATTCTAAATCAAACCATTATTTGGTGTGACCACCCTTTGCCCTAAAGGGGTACTCCGCCCCAAGACATGTTATCTCCTATCCAAAGCATAGGAAATAACATGTCTGGGGGTTCTACCGCTGGGACCCCTCGTGATTTCCGGGCCAACGTTGCAGTGTTCATGAACACATGTTCGTGATGTCACCCCCCCCCCCCTTCTCCATTCATGTCCTTGGAAGGGGGCCTGATGGCTAGCACACAGCCATCACGCCTCCTCTAATAGACATGAATGGAGGGGGCGTGGCGGCAGTGGTCGCCAGTCATCCGGCACAGAGCGGAATTCTCTCCATGCATCAGATGACTGGGGTGCCGTGACAGGGTCCCTAGCAGCTGAACCTCCACGATCAGTCATGTTATCCTCTATACTTTTGATAGGGGATAACATGTCTAGCGGTGGAGTACCCCTTTAAAAACATCATCAGTTCTTCTAGTTAGACCTGCACAAAGTTTTTAAAGGAACTAGACAGGGAGGCTGTCAGGCCCAAGGCCTGATTATGGAATCATACATGTGTATTAGAATTGTATTTATGTATAATCTAAGACATGGGTGAGGGTTCATTCAGACTGTGAATTTGTTTTTGTGTATTCCAGTTTTATTGGGGGGTCTGTCTGTCGGTGTTAAACCAGAAGTCAGGCACTACTAATCCTTCACTTATACCTACAATGATAAATGCCGGCCCATATGTTCAAATGCAGCTTCAAACTTGCAGGAAAACTCCTATAGACTTGCATTAAGGGGGCTGGGCGTGACATCATGAGAGGCGGGGCTATCACATCACAAGCTCCCGACACCGGCTCTAAGCATTCGAAACATTTTGTTTCAAATGCTGAGCAGCGGAGTACCCCTTTAAAGGGGTATTCCAGGCCCAAACTTTTTTTTTATATATCAACTGGCTCCGGAAAGTTAAACAGATTTGTTTACTTCTATTAAAAAATCTTAATCCTTCCAATAGTTATTAGCTTCTGAAGTTGAGTTGTTGTTTTCTGTCTAACTGCTCTCTGATGACTCACGTCCCGGGAGCTGTGCAGTTCCTATGGGGATATTCTCCCATCATGCACAGCTCCCGGGATGTGACATCATCATTGAGCAGTTAGACAGAAAACTTCAGAAGCTAATAACTATTGGAAGGATTAAGATTTTTTAATAGAAGTAATTTACAAATCTGTTTAACTTTCCGGAGCCAGTTGTTATATATAAAAAAAGGTTTTGCCTGGAATACCCCTTTAAAAATTCTTCATAGCTGTTTCTGTTATGACTGTTATTCATCCTACATATAAAAATGATGATCATTACCATGTGTTGGGTATAACTGGTTAATCATACACCTGACTTTAATCTTACAAAATCTCTGCCTCTTGTCAGTGTACCTAGAATAATTAGGGTTGACACCAAATATTGATTTGATTTACATTTTTCTTCCGTTCATTTACTTTGCATTTAGTACATTAAGAAAAATACAAACATATTTGGGATGATTTATCAAAACCTGTGCAGATGAAAATTTTACCAGTTGCCCTTAGCAACCAATCAGATTGCTTCTTTCATTTTTGAAAAGGCCTGTGATAAATGAAAGAAGTAATCTGATTGGTTGCTATAGGCAACTTCACTACTCTTCCTCTACCCTGGTTTTGATAAATCTCCCCCATATACACTAAGTTTTTTGAAGGAATTCTTACTTTGCAGAATTTTTTGCGTTTTTGATACAAGGTATGAGTGGGAATTCTTTGGGTCCACACGTTGCAGATTGCAGATTTACTAGGATTTCTAGAACTGAAGATACGTTCCGTACATCTAATCAGTGTTGCATCTGCTTCCATTTACATAAAAAAAGGCATTTTCAAAAAATCTGCCACACGTGAGCATAAACTTCTTGACTATTCTCAGCAATTTGGTGGGCAAAATGCATTAACCCCTTAACCCCTTAAGGACTCAGGGTTTTTCCGTTTTTGCACTTTCGTTTTTTCCTCCTTACCTTTTAAAAATCATAACCCTTTCAATTTTCCACCTAAAAATCCATATTATAGCTTATTTTTTACGTCGCCAATTCTACTTTGCAGTGACATTAGTCATTTTACCCAAAAATGCACGGCGAAACGGAAAAAAAATCATTGTGCGACAAAATCGAAAAAAAACGCCATTTTGTAACTTTTGGGGGCTTTCGTTTCTACGCAGTGCATATTTCGGTAAAAATTACACCTTATCATTATTCTGTAGGTCCATACGGTTAAAATGATACCCTACTTATATAGGTTTAATTTTGTCGCACTTCTGGAAAAAATCATAACTACATGCAGGAAAATTTATACGTTTAAAAATGTCATCTTCTGACCCCTATAACTTTTTTATTTTTCCACGTATGGGGTGGTATGAGGACTCATTTTTTGCGCCGTGATCTGAAGTTTTTATCGGTATGATTTTTGTTTTGATCGGACTTTTTGATTACTTTTTATTCATTTTTTAATGATATAAAAAGTGACCAAAATACGCTTTTTTGGACTTTGGAATTTTTTTGCGCGTACGCCATTGACCGTGCGGTTTAATTAATGATATATTTTTATAGTTCGGACATTTACGCACGCGGCGATACCACATATGTTTATTTTTTATTTTTTTTACACTGTTTTATTTTTTTTATGGGAAAAGGGGGGTGATTCAAACTTTTATTAGGGAAGGGGTTAAATGACCTTTATTAACACTTTTTTTTTACATTTTTTTTGCAGTGTTATAGGTCCCATAGGGACCTATAACACTGCACACACTGATCTCTAATGCTGATCACTGGCGTGCATTAACACGCCTGTGATCAGCATTATCGGCGCTTGACTGCTCCTGCCTGGATCTCAGGCACGGAGCAGTCATTCGTCGATCGGACACCGGGGAGGCAGGTAAGAGCCCTCCCGGTGTCCGATCAGCTGTTCGGGACGCCGCGATTTCACCGCGGCGGTCCCGAACAGCCCGACTGAGCAGCCGGGTCACTTTCACTTTCACTTTAGAAGCGGCGGTCAGCTTTGACCGCCGCTTCTAAAGGGTTAATACCGCACATCGCCGCGATCGGCGATGTGTGGTATTAGCCGCGGGTCCCGGCCGTTGATTAGCGCCGGGACCGACGCGATATGATGCGGGATCGCGGCGCGATCCCGCTTCATATCGCGGGAGCCGGCGCAGGACGTAAATATACGTCCTGCGTCGTTAAGGGGTTAAGGACGCAGCCCTTTTTCACCTTAAGGACTGAGCCCTTTTTCGCAATTCTGACCACCGTCGCTTTACGCATTAATAACTCTAAAACGCTTTTACCGAATATTCTGATTCTGAGATAGTTTTTTCGTGACATATTCTACTTTATTTTGGTGGTAAATTTTCGTCGTTACTTGAATCCTTTTTTGGTGTAAAATCCCAAAATTTCATGATATTTTAGAAAATTTAGCATTTTTCTAACTTTGAAGCTCTCTACTTGTAAGGAAAATGGATATTCCAAATAAAATTTATTTGTATTCACAGATTTAATATGTCCACTTTATGTTGGCATCATAAAATGGACATATTTTTACTTTTTGAAAAAATTAGAGGGCTTCAAAGTAGAGCAGCAATTTTCAAAAATTTCATGAAAATTGCAAAATCTGAAGGGACAGTTGTTGCAGAACTACAACTCCCAGCATGCCTGGGCAGTCTAGGCATGGTGAGAGTTGTAGTTTGGCAATATCTGGAGGGCTACCATTTGGGCGCCACTGTAACAGTGGTCTCCAAAATGGGACCCTCCAGATGTTGCAAAACTACAACTCCCAGCATGCCCAGACAGCCTTTGCTGTCTGGGCATGCTGGAAGTTGCAGTTTGGCACCCTCTAGGTAAATATCGCTTACTGCCCCCTTCCTTACTGCCCCCCCCCCCCACCCAACGTCGTTTTCCCTACCTGCTCCTGTCTCCAGCGATGATCTGCGGTCCCCATGCCATCATCTGGCCAGGTACTGGCCTCCATCTTCTCCTCCCGTTCTGCCTGACATCCAGGGGTGGGCAGAATGGGGGGTTGCCATGGTAACCCAGTATCCTGCGCTGCCATTGGTCAGAATCAGTTCTGACCAATGGCAGGGGATAGGAGGAGATCGCAGCACTGCAACCTCGCTCCTATCCCTCAGGATGATCGGGGCTATCACTGACAGCTCCAATCATCCCTATTTTCCGGGTGATCGTGAATCCGGAATTTCCACAGGCATATGCATACGCCCCACATCCTTAAGGACTCGGGATGCCGGGCGTATGCATACGCCCGACGTCCTGAAGAGGTTAAAACAATTGACATATTTGGCAAAATGAAATGACAAAACCATAATAAAAAAATTATTGTAATTTCTTCCTCTCCAATAATAACATAGTAATTGGTAAAAGCAAAGTTTGTATTGGTTGTCATGTATATCCAAGTACCAGTATTATGGTTTGTACCTCTATACAAACAACACCGCCTCATCATGACCACATATTACCACCAGGTAATAACTGCCGCTTGAAAAAAAAAAGCCATACAAAAGCCAGTAATACCATATATACTGTGCAGAATATCAGTTATACACAGGTAATCATATTAATGATTTCAGTACAATTAAATCCAATGACTCTTAGGTAATTGTGATTGTTCACTTTTCATTTTTTTCCTCCATATGGTCCAGACAGCCATGTTTGCTCCCATTCACAACTAGTCTCTGGAGAATTTTTCAGACATTTTTGACTTCTCATTTTCCAACCTCCTTCCCACCTATTCTCCACCCTCTGCAGAAAGTTCCCATTTGTAGTGCTGCAGATGGTAATAATGTCTTCATAGCCCCCCACATAGTAGTAACATCTCCCAAAAAGTAATAGTGCCTTCTTTAGGTCCCACACAGTTATAGTTGCCCTTCCCATCACTTAAAGGGGTACTCTGCACCCCTAGACATCTTATCCCCTATCCAAAGCATAGGGGATAAGAAGTCAGATCGCCGTGGTGCCGCTGCGGCAACGCTGGAAGCTTCGGATCCCGACCACAATGGCGGACGAGCGTGACATCACGACTCCGCCCCGTGTGACATCACACCATGCCCCCTCAATGCAAGTCTATGAGAGGGGGCGTGACGTACCTCCCATAGACTTGCATTGAGGGGGCAGGGCGTGACGTCACACAGGGCGGAGTCATGATATCACGCTCGTCCGCCATTGTGGTCAGGATCCAAAGCCTCCAGCGTTGCCGGTGTGAGGTGGAAGCCGTACAGGTGGGTGCAGCAGCCAAGATCCCAGGGGTCCCGAGCAGCGGGACCCGGCGATCTGACATCTCATCTCTGACATGATAAGATGTCTAGGGGTGCGGAGTACCCCTTTAACCCCTTAAGGACCCAGCCATTTTACACCTTAGGACCCGGCCATTTTTTGCACATCTGACCACTGTCACTTTAACATTAATGACTCTGGAATGCTTTTAGTTATCATTCTGATTCCGAGATAGTTTTTTCGTGACATATTCTACTTTAACATAGTGGTAAAATTTTGTGATATCTTGCATCCTTTCTTGGTGAAAAATCCCAAAATTTGATGAAAAATTAGAAAATTTTGCATTTTTCTAACTTTGAAGTTCTCTGCTTGTAAGGAAAATGGATATTCCAAATAATTTTGATTTTTATTCACATATACAATATGTCTACTTTATGTTGGCATCATAAAATTTATGTGTTTTTACTTTTGGAAGATACCAGAGGGCTTCAAAGTTCAGCAGCAATTTTCCAATTTTTCACAAAATTTCCAAACTCACAATTTTTCAGGGACCAGTTCAGGTTTGAAGTGGATTTGAAGGGTCTTCATATTAAAAATACCCCACAAATGACCCCATTATAAAAACTGTACCCCCCCAAAGTATTCAAAATGACATTCAGTCATCATTTTAACCCTTTAGGTGTTTCACATGAATAACAGCAAAGTGAAGGAGAAAATTCACAATCTCCATTTTTTACACTCGCATGTTCTTGTAGACCCAATTTTTGAATTTTTACAAGGGGTAAAAGGAGAAAATGTATACTTCAATTTGTAGCCCAATTTCTCTTGAGTAAGCACATACCTCATATGTCTATGTAAAGTGTTCGGCGGGCACAGTAGAGGGCTCAGAAGCGAAGGAGCGACAAGGGGATTTTGGAGAGTACGTTTTTTTTAATGGTTTTTGGGGGGCATGTTGCATTTAGGAAGCCCCTATGGTGCCAGAACAGCAAAAATCCCCCACATGGCATACCATTTTGGAAATTAGACCCCTTGAGGTACGTAACAAGGAATAAAGTGAGCCTTAATACCCCACAGGGGTTTCACGACTTTTGCATATGTAAAAAAATAAAAATAAAATTTCACTAAAATGTGTGTTTCCCCCCAAATTTCACATTTTTGCAAGGGTTAATAGCAGAAAATACCCCAAACATTATAACCCCATCTCTTCTGAGTATGAAGGTACCCTATAAGTTGACCTGAGGTGTACTATGGGTAAACTACAATGCTCAGAAGAGAATGAGTCATATTTGGCTTTTTGAGAGCAAATTTTGCTCGGGGGCATGTCGCATTTAGGAAGCCCCTATGGTGCCAGGACAGCAAAATAACCCCCACATGGCATACCATTTTGGAAACTAGGCCCCTTGAGGAACGTAACAAGGGGTACAGTGAGCAATTACCCCCCACTGGTGTCTGTCAGATCTTTGGAACAGTGGGCTGTACAAAATTTTTAATTTGCACAGCCCACTGTTCCAAAGATCTGTCAGACACCTGTGGGGTGTAAATTCTCACTGCACTCCTCATTACATTCCGTGAGGGGTGTAGTTTCCGAAATGGGGTCACATGTGTTTTTTTTTTTTTTTGCGTTTGTCAAAACCATTGTAACAATCAGCCACCCCTGTGCAAATCACCTCAAATGTACATGGCTCACTCTCCCTTCTGGGCCTTGTTGTGCGCCCCCAGAGCACTTTGCGCCCACATATGGGGTATCTCCGTACTCGGGAGAAATTGCGTTACAAATTTTGGGGGGCTTTTTTTCCCCTTTACCTCTTGTCAAAATGAAAAGTATAGGGCAACACCAGCATGTTAGTGTAAAAAGTTTATTTTTTTACACTAACATGCTGGTGTAGACCCCAACTTCACCTTTTCATAAGGGGTGAAAGGAGAAAAAGACCCCCAAGATTTGTTAGGCAATTTCTCCCAAATACGGCGATACGCCATATGTGACCCTATACTGTTGCCTTGAAATACGACACGACTCCGAATTGAGAGCGCCATGTGCATTTGAGGCATGAATTAGGGATTTGCAATGGACATAGGGTGGACATAGGGGTATTCTACGCCAGTGATTCCCAAACAGGGTGCCTCCAGCTGTTGCAAAACTCCCAGCATGCCTGGACAGTCAACGGCTGTCCGGCAATACTGGGAGTTGTTGTTTTGCAACAGCTGGAGGCTCCATTTTGGAAAGAGTGGCGTACCAGACGTTTTTCATTTTTATTGGGGAGGGAGGGGGGCTGTGTAGGGGTATGTGTATATGTAGTGTTTTTTACTTTTTATTTTATTTTGTGTTAGTGTAGTGTAGTGTTTTTAGGGTACAGTCACACGGGCGGGGGATTACAGCGAGTTTCCCGCTGCGAGTTTGAGCTGCCGCGCAAAATTTGCTGCATTGCAAACTTGCAGCCCGATACTCACTGTAAGCCCCCTGCCCATGTGAATGTACCCTGTACATTCACAGGGGGGGGGGGGACCTCCAGCTGTTGCAAAACTACAACTCCCAGCATGCACAGTCTCAGTGCATGCTGGTAGTTATAGTTTTGCAACAGCTGGAGGCACACGGGTTGGGAAACACTGAGTTAGGAAACAATGTTTCCCAACCAGTGTGCCTCCAGCTGTTGCAAAACCACAACTCCCAAACATTCTCAGGCATGCTGGGAGTAGTAGTTCGGCAACATCTGGAGGACTACAGTTTAGAGACCACTAATACAGTGGTTCCCAAGCTGTGCCCTTCCAGATGTTGCAAAACTACAACTCCCAGTATGCCAAAACTGTCCAGGCATGCTGGGAGTTGTAGTTCTGCAACATCTGAAGGGCCAGATGTTACATAACTACAACTCCCAGCATGCCTGGACAGTAAGGGCATACTGAGGATGTGTAGTTTTGCAACATCTGGAAGGGCACAGTGGTCCAAAAACTGTGGACCTCCAGAAGTTGCAAAACTGCAACTCCCAGCATGCCCAGACGCCAAGGGCTGTCTGGGCATGCTGGAAGTTGTAGTATACAGGGTCCCAATACAGCAATGCATGTCGCTTTACGGCGACGTGCATTGCTGTAAAGGGCCCGACCGCGGCTGAAGATCTACTCATCTGTCGCCGCCGCCGTCTTCATCGTCTAGATCCAGATCTTCAGGGACAAGGTAAGTACCGGGGCCGGGCTCCAGCACTCTCCCGTCCCCCGCCGCGTCCTCTGGTCTTCCTCCCGTCCTCTCCGGACTTCAAGGGGCCGGGCAGGGCGGGAGGAAGTAACCGCCCCCCCCTGCGATTGGTCGGTTAACTAACCGACGGATCGCAGGGAATAGGAGGAGGTGACAGGCTTGCCACCTCGCTCCTATTCTTTAGCATGGTCCTGTGACAGCCGAGATCATGCGAAATTACCGGGCGGTCGGGTCCCAGAGACCCGATCAGCCCGGTATCGCCGCAGATTGCAAGGGTGATTTCCCTTGCGATTTGCGGCGATCGCCGACATGGGGGGGCCAACATGGCTCCCCTTGGCATTTGCCCTGGATGCCTGCTGAAGCATTTCAGCAGGCATCCGGTTCCGATCTCTGCCCGGCGCGCGGCAGAGACCGGAAAACGCCAGGACGTACGGGGACGTCCTGGGTTCTTAAAGCCCAGGGTGCGGGGATGTCCCCGTACATCCTGGGTCCTTAAGAGGTTAAAGGGGTACTTCCGTGGAAAACTATTTTTTTTTTTTTTAAACCAACTGGTGCCAGAAAGTTAAACAGATTTGTAAATTACTTCTATTAAAAAATCTCAATCCTTCCAGTACTTTTTAGGGGCTAAATACTACAGAGGAAATGCTTTACTTTTTAGATTTCTCTGATGTCATGACCACAGTGCTCTCTGCTGACCTCTGCTGTCCATTTTAGGAACTGTCCAGAGCAGCATATGTTTGCTATAGGGATTTTCTCCTTCTCTGGACAGTTCCTAAAATAGACAGCAGAGGTCAGCAGAAAGCAATGTGGTCATGACATCAGAGAAATCTAAAAAGTAAAGCATTTCCTCTGTAGTATATAACCCCTAAAAAGTTCTGGAAGGATTAAGATTTTTTTTAATAGAAGTAATTTACAAATATGTTTAACTTTCTGGCACCAGTTTATTTAAAAAAAAAAAAAAAGTTTTCCATGGGAGTACCCCTTTAACTTTTCTAAGTATGGAAATTCAGATCATCTTATATTATGAAATTGTTATTTATACAATTAGGATTGTATTTGCAAAACAAGGTACAAAGAGATTACCACCAATATACAAAAGAATTTGAAATGTATTTTACATGTATTGTAAATGTATTATAACAGATCATGTCACTGTTATATTTGCCCTCCTTCCAGGTTTTTGAGTTGTTTTTTATTTTACCTGTGTTTATTTGCACATTGTTGCAAAATGTTGTATTGTTATTAAACAAAACTGTAGCCAGTTTAAATTAGTTGTATGAAATAAAGAAAAAGGTTCAAATCTTTTTACTCTTGCACAATTTTATAATCTTATCCAACCTTTAATAACAGGAAATAGGATAAGTGAAGTTTACCATCAGACTGATAAAGACTAATAAAGAAATGTCACTCTTTAGTGTGGATTGACATTTGTGCTTACACAAAAAAACTGCTGCACTTAGAGGCTATTTCTTTCCTGTACTGACATGTTGGCTACCTGCAGCCAGCCAACAGCCTGTGTAGTGCTTTTCATTTTGTATGGTCTAACATTTTCTAGTTCTACATAGACATCACTCCCAGGTGTGTTTGGCCTTAAAAGGATGCTCTTTTCTTTTCAGACAGGACGTGTATTTTCCACCACATGCTAGAATCATTCAGATTAATACAGAAATGCTAACTCACCTAACATGCTCCTGGTCCCCTTTATGGGCAGAAATCTTTTCTCTGGGATGGAAAAGTCATTATTTTTGCCTGCTTGTGGGGTACATGTCTTATTTGACTGCTTGTGGGGTACATGTTTACTTATTATTACTTTACATCTTAGATATATTTCTATTTGGCCAAGAAATAAATAAAACCTCTAGGCAATTCTTCCCCTGTTGTACTCCCATACCCTCCCCCATGTGGCTGGTCCATTATATAATGACTTGGTTTCTCTACATTTAAGCTATTAAATTACACTGTAAGCAGAATGCAAATCTCTGAAGGCCTCATATACAGTAATAAAAAGTTGTATATACACACCAGTTTTGGTGGGACTGACTGACCGTCTAATGGACATAAAGTCTTCCTGATTGGGAATGTTGAATTTCATCCCAATTTTAACTTTTTTTTTTTCACAGAGATAAAGCCGACATCAGAGCTGTCTGGCAGCAACTTTCCTTCCCTCTCCCCATAGAGAACAAATGAACAATCCACCAAGTCAAACATTCATGTGTGTGAAGGGAATGGAAGTAATCGCTTTTATTCGGTTGACAGCTATTGAAGGTACATAGGTACCTTAAAGGGGTAATCGGGTAGAAAACATTTTTTTCAAAACCACTGGTACCAAAAAGTTAAACATATTTTTAAATTACTTCTATTTAAAAATCTTAATCCTTCCAGTACTTATCAGTTGCTGTATGCTAGAGAGGAAGTGGTATAATTCTTTTCAATCTGACCACTGTGCTCTCTGCTGACACCTCTGTCGTGTCAGGAACTGTCCAGAGTACAAGCAAATCCCCATAGCAAACCTCTCCTGCTCTGGACAGTTCCTGCCTCGACAGAGGGGTCAGCAGAGAGCCCTGTGGTCAGAGTGAAAAGAATTATACAGGAGGCAGCTATCTGGGGAATTTACCTACAGAGGGCATGACTACCTTCCTGGGGGACATTAACTATCTGGGGGTATGATCTACTAGAAGCCACTACCTCCTTGGAACACTACCTACTCAGGGGCATTACCTACCTGTAACTTCCGTAAGCAACCCCTTATTTTCTGTCCACTAACAAAAAATACTCTGATAGTGCTCCTCCCAAGATTAGACTCTGGAGCCACCACTGGGTTGAGGGGAGTGCTGGCTACCTATTTGACTAACTACCTGGCTACCTAAGTTTATACCTGGATGCCTAACTACTTACCGACATACCTGGCTAAACTACCTACATACCTGGCTGCCTAACTTTCTACCTACATATCTTGCTACCTACCCACATACCTGGCTACCTAACTATGTACATACCTGGCCTTCATACATGGATGCCTAAATACCTATTTAGCCACCTACCTACATGCCTGGCTACCTACCTACATACCTGGCTAGTCACCTACCTACATATCTGGCTACCTGATCTACCTGGCTACCAGCCTACCTACCAGGAGGGCATTATTACAGTTTGTGGGCCTATAGATGGAAAGATTATGTAGAGGAGGGGAGGGCACTGGAAAAATGCAGAGTCTAACATGTTTGTCCTGCAGATGTTAAGAGATCGACATGTTGGTTTGATCCGGATGGAGAAGAAATGGAAACAGGACGCACTGATCATAAAAAATTTAATTGTGAGTCCTTAGATGTAACTGTAAGCACTTATATGGTATACAGATTCTGTGTACAGCTGATATCTACCGCCATATGGTCCTGTATATAATCACATATTGTATACAAATCTCTGTAGAGCTGATATCTACCGCTATGTGGGCACTGTATGTAATCACTTATATAGGTATACAGATCCAGTATAGTATACTTGTTATTGTATAGCGGTTTTATTCAGTACAGTATGGTGGTATTATCCAGTTATTGTGTGGAGGTATATATTTCCTCCTTGTATACTGGTATTATTGGTCATGGAAATTATTTTACCTATTTTACCTACGGTAAGGGTTTCTTACATATATAAATGTTAGTTTATTTTGTGTGTGGAATTTTGGTGGAATAGGGGCATGGCAGATGTGTGACCAGCGGCGGAGCCTCGCAGGGGACCCTTGCCTTTTTTTTTGGTCCGGGGGCCCTAAGTGTTGTACAACAGCTTATGGTACATTGGTTGGGGAACACTGCCTGGGAGCTGCTCCCCCTCTATAGTAAACATGGCGGTGAGGAAGTACAGGTACACCCTGGTGCATTAAGTCTTCGATGGAAAAGGTGTACCTGTACCTCCTCACTGCCATCTTTCCTATAGCTTGACATATAGCAACAGCTTGCGATACATTGGTTGGGGAACTTCCTTAGCTGGGAGCTGCTCCCTCTCTATAGTAAAGATGGCGGTGAGAAGCTACAGTTACACTTTTTATATCAGGGATTTAACGTACCAGGGTTTACCTGTTCCTCCTCACCACCATGTTTACTATAGAGAGGGAGCAGCTCCCAGTCAATGTTGTGCATCTTAAACTTCTAAGACTGTCTTCCACAACCAATGTGCCTCCAGATGTTGCAAAATTACAACTCCCAGCATGCCCAGACAACCAAAGGCTGTCTGGCATGCTGAAAGTTGTAGTTCAGCAACAGCTTGAAGTACATTGGTTTGGGAACACTGCCTTAGACAGGGAGCTGCTCCCCCTCTATAGTAAAGCCATCTGGGACTTAATGCACCAGAGCGTACCTGTACCTCTTTCCCGCCATCTTTTCTCTGTCTGTAACTTCCAATGCAGTGTTCCACAACCAATGCACCTCCAGATTTTGCAAAATGACAGGTTTTTCGGGTGGTGATGGTGATAGTCATGGTATGGGGGTATTATTTGTCCCTAGTAGTAACACACAAAACTAGCAGTGTGCACGTGTTTCATTTTGTTTGGAGATGCTGACCATTTTTTTTTTTGTACTGGTATTATTGGAAATACTGGTCTTAGTTTTTATTAGACATGGTCAATAACAATAGGATGGTAATATATATGGTTGTCACGATGCCGGCTGGCAGGTGGTGGATCCTCTGTGCCAGAGAGGGATTGGCGTGGACCGTGCTAGAGGATCGGTTCTAAGTCACTACTGGTTTTCACCAGAGCCCGCCGCAAAGCGGGATGGTCTTGCTGCGGCGGTAGTGACCAGGTCGTATCCCCTAGCAACGGCTCAACCTCTCTGGCTGCTGAAGATAGGCGCGGTACAAGGGAGTAGACAGAAGCAAGGTCGGACGTAGCAGAAGGTCGGGGCAGGCAGCAAGGATCGTAGTCAGGGGCAACGGCAGAAGGTCTGGAATCACAGGCAAGGAACACACAAGGAACGCTTTCACTGGCACTAGGGCAACAAGATCCGGCGAGGGAGTGAAGGGGAAGTGAGGTGATATAGGGAAGTGCACAGGTGTAAACACTAATTGGAACCACTGCACCAATCAGCGGTGCAGTGGCCCTTTAAATCGCAAAGACCCGGCGCGCGCGCGCCCTAGGGAGCGGGGCCGCGCGCGCCGGGACAGAACTGACGGGGAGCGAGTCAGGTACGGGAGCCGGGGTGCGCATCGCGAGCGGGCGCTACCCGCATCGCGAATCGCATCCCGGCCGGAGGTGGTAACGCAGCGCCCCGGGTCCGTGGAACCGACCGGGGCGCTGCAGTGAGGGAAGTGTAGCGAGCGCTCCGGGGAGGAGCGGGGACCCGGAGCGCTCGGCGTAACAGTACCCCCCCCCTTGGGTCTCCCCCTCTTCTTGGGGCCTGAGAACCTGAGGATCAGACTTTTGTCCAGGATATTGTCCTCAGGTTCCCAGGACCTCTCTTCTGGACCACAACCCTCCCAATCCACTAAAAAAAAAGTTTTTCCTCTGACTTTTTTAGAGGCCAAGATTTCTTTGACAGAGAAGATGTCCGAGGAGCCGGAAACAGGAGTGGGAGGAACAGATTTAGGAGAAAAACGGTTGAGGATGAGAGGTTTAAGAAGAGAGACGTGAAAGGCATTAGGGATACGAAGAGAAGGAGGAAGAAGAAGTTTGTAAGAGACAGGATTAATTCGAGACAAAACTTTAAAAGGACCAAGATAGCGTGGTCCCAACTTATAGCTCGGGACACGGAAACGGACATATTTAGCGGAGAGCCATACCTTGTCTCCAGGGGAAAAAATGGGAGGAGCTCTTCTTTTCTTATCTGCGAATCTCTTCATGCGAGAAGAAGCCTGTAAGAGAGAATTTTGGGTCTCTTTCCATATGGTGGAAAGATCACGAGAAATTTCATCCACAGCGGGCAGACCAGAGGGCAAGGGGGTAGGGAGGGGGGGAAGAGGGTGACGGCCGTACACCACGAAAAACGGAGATTTGGAGGAAGATTCAGAGATTCTGAAATTATACGAGAATTCGGCCCAAGGTAGAAGATCTGCCCAGTCATCCTGGCGGGAGGAAACAAAATGTCGTAAATAGTCACCCAAGATCTGGTTAATTCTCTCTACTTGTCCATTGGATTGAGGATGGTATGCAGAAGAAAAATTTAATTTAATCTTGAGTTGTTTACAGAGAGCCCTCCAGAATTTAGACACAAATTGGACGCCTCTATCCGAGACGATCTGTGTAGGCAACCCGTGAAGACGAAAAATGTGTACAAAAAATTGTTTAGCCAACTGAGGCGCTGAAGGAAGACCAGGAAGAGGGATGAAATGTGCCATTTTGGAGAATCGATCAACGACCACCCAAATAACAGTGTTGCCATGGGATGGGGGTAAGTCAGTAATAAAATCCATACCAATCAGAGACCAAGGTTGTTCGGGGACAGGTAGAGGATGAAGAAAACCAGCGGGCTTCTGGCGAGGAGTCTTATCCCGGGCACAGATAGTGCAGGCTCGCACAAAGTCCACCACATCAGTCTCTAGAGTCGGCCACCAATAGAAGCGAGAGATGAGTTGCACAGATTTCTTAATGCCCGCATGACCTGCGAGATGGGAGGAGTGACCCCATTTGAGGATCCCAAGGCGTTGGCGTGGAGAAACAAAGGTCTTTCCTGGAGGAGTTTGTCTGATGGAGGCTGGAGAAGTGGAAATCAGGCAGTCAGGAGGAATGATGTGTTGAGGAGAGAGTTCAATTTCAGAGGCATCTGAGGAACGAGAGAGAGCATCGGCCCTAATGTTCTTATCAGCAGGCCGAAAGTGAATTTCAAAATTAAATCGGGCAAAGAACAGAGACCACCTGGCCTGACGAGGATTCAGCCGTTGGGCAGACTGGAGGTAGGAGAGGTTCTTGTGATCGGTGTAAATAATAACTGGAAATCTTGATCCCTCCAGCAGATGCCTCCATTCCTCAAGTGCTAATTTAATGGCTAGAAGCTCTCGATCCCCGATGGAGTAGTTCCTCTCCGCCGGAGAGAAGGTCCTGGAAAAAAAACCACAAGTAACAGCATGCCCGGAAGAGTTTTTTTGTAGAAGGACAGCTCCAGCTCCCACTGAGGAGGCATCAACCTCCAATAGGAAGGGTTTAGATGGGTCAGGTCTGGAGAGCACGGGAGCCGAAGAAAAGGCAGACTTGAGTCGTTTAAAGGCGTCTTCCGCTTGAGGAGGCCAAGACTTGGGATCGGCATTTTTTTTTGTTAAAGCCACAATAGGAGCCACAATGGTAGAAAAATGTGGAATAAATTGCCTGTAATAATTGGCGAACCCCAAAAAACGTTGGATGGCACGGAGTCCGGAGGGGCGTGGCCAATCTAAGACGGCAGAGAGTTTATCTGGGTCCATTTGTAGTCCCTGGCCAGAGACCAAGTATCCTAGAAAAGGAAGAGATTGGCATTCAAACAGACATTTCTCTATTTTGGCATAGAGTTGATTATCACGAAGTCTCTGAAGAACCATACGGACATGCTGGCGGTGTTCTTCAAGATTGGCAGAAAAAATCAGGATATCGTCCAGATATACAACAACACAGGAGTATAGGAGATCACGAAAAATTTCATTAACAAAGTCTTGGAAGACGGCAGGGGCGTTGCATAGACCAAAGGGCATGACCAGATACTCAAAGTGTCCATCTCTGGTGTTAAATGCCGTTTTCCATTCATCCCCCTCTCTGATGCGGATGAGATTATAAGCACCTCTTAAGTCCAGTTTGGTAAAAATATGGGCACCTTGGAGACGATCAAAGAGTTCAGAGATGAGGGGTAGGGGGTAGCGGTTCTTAACCGTGATTTTATTAAGACCGCGGTAGTCAATGCAAGGACGTAGAGAGCCATCTTTTTTGGACACAAAGAAAAATCCGGCTCCGGCAGGAGAGGAGGATTTACGGATAAAGCCCTTTTTTAAATTTTCTTGGACGTATTCAGACATGGCAAGAGTCTCTGGGACGGACAGAGGATAGATTCTGCCCCGGGGTGGAGTAGTGCCCGGGAGGAGGTCAATGGGACAATCATAAGGCCTGTGAGGAGGTAGAGTCTCAGCTTGTTTTTTGCAAAAAACGTCCGCAAAGTCCATATAGGCCTTAGGGAGACCGGTTACATGAGGAAGCACAGGGACACGGCAAGGTTTACTGGGAACCGGTTTTAAGCAGTCCTTGGAACAAGAGGGCCCCCAACTCTTGATCTCCCCAGTGGACCAATCCAGGATTGGGGAATGGAGTTGAAGCCAGGGAAGTCCAAGAAGGATTTCAGAAGTGCAATTGGGGAGGACCAACAGTTCAATCCTCTCGTGATGAGATCCGATGCGCATTAGAAGGGGCTCCGTGCGGAAACGTATAGTACAGTCCAATCTTTCATTGTTTACACAATTGATGTAGAGGGGTCTGGCGAGACTGGTCACCGGGATGTTGAACCTGTTGACGAGAGAGGCCAAGATAAAATTTCCTGCAGATCCAGAGTCCAAGAAGGCCACAGCAGAGAAGGAGAAGGCAGAGGCAGACATCCGCACAGGCACAGTAAGACGTGGAGAAGCAGAGTAGACATCAAGGACTGTCTCACCTTTGTGCGGAGTCAGCGGACGTCTTTCCAGGCGGGGAGGACGGATAGGACAATCCTTCAGGAAGTGTTCGGTACTAGCACAGTACAGGCAGAGATTCTCCATGCGGCGTCGTGTCCTCTCTTGGGGTGTCAGGCGAGACCGGTCGACCTGCATAGCCTCCACGGCGGGAGGCACAGGAACAGGTTGCAGGGGACCAGAGGAGAGAGGAGCCGGGGAGAAGAAACGCCTCGTGCGAACAGAGTCCATATCCTGGCGGAGCTCCTGACGCCGTTCGGAAAAACGCATGTCAATGCGAGTGGCAAGATGGATGAGTTCATGTAGGTTAGCAGGGATTTCTCGTGCGGCCAGAACATCTTTAATGTTGCTGGATAGGCCTTTTTTAAAGGTCGCGCAGAGTGCCTCATTATTCCAGGATAATTCTGAAGCAAGGGTACGGAACTGTACGGCATACTCGCCAACGGAAGAATTACCCTGGACCAGGTTCAACAGGGCAGTCTCAGCAGAAGAGGCTCGGGCAGGTTCCTCAAAGACACTTCGAATTTCCGAGAAGAAGGAGTGTACAGAGGCAGTGACGGGGTCATTGCGGTCCCAGAGCGGTGTGGCCCAAGCCAGGGCTTTTCCAGACAGCAGGCTGACTACGAAAGCCACCTTAGACCTTTCAGTGGGGAACTGGTCCGACATCATCTCCAAGTGTAATGAACATTGGGAAAGAAAGCCACGGCAAAACTTAGAGTCCCCATCAAATTTATCCGGCAAGGATAGTCGTATTCCAGAAGCGGCCACTCGCTGCGGAGGAGGTACAGGAGCTGGCGGAGGAGATGATTGCTGGAGCTGTGGTAGTAACTGTTGTAGCATAACAGTCAGTTGAGACAGCTGTTGGCCTTGTTGCGCAATCTGTTGTGACTGCTGGGCGACCACCGTGGTGAGGTCAGCGACAACTGGCAGAGGAACTTCAGCGGGATCCATGGCCGGATCTACTGTCACGATGCCGGCTGGCAGGTGGTGGATCCTCTGTGCCAGAGAGGGATTGGCGTGGACCGTGCTAGAGGATCGGTTCTAAGTCACTACTGGTTTTCACCAGAGCCCGCCGCAAAGCGGGATGGTCTTGCTGCGGCGGTAGTGACCAGGTCGTATCCCCTAGCAACGGCTCAACCTCTCTGGCTGCTGAAGATAGGCGCGGTACAAGGGAGTAGACAGAAGCAAGGTCGGACGTAGCAGAAGGTCGGGGCAGGCAGCAAGGATCGTAGTCAGGGGCAACGGCAGAAGGTCTGGAATCACAGGCAAGGAACACACAAGGAACGCTTTCACTGGCACTAGGGCAACAAGATCCGGCGAGGGAGTGAAGGGGAAGTGAGGTGATATAGGGAAGTGCACAGGTGTAAACACTAATTGGAACCACTGCACCAATCAGCGGTGCAGTGGCCCTTTAAATCGCAAAGACCCGGCGCGCGCGCGCCCTAGGGAGCGGGGCCGCGCGCGCCGGGACAGAACTGACGGGGAGCGAGTCAGGTACGGGAGCCGGGGTGCGCATCGCGAGCGGGCGCTACCCGCATCGCGAATCGCATCCCGGCCGGAGGTGGTAACGCAGCGCCCCGGGTCCGTGGAACCGACCGGGGCGCTGCAGTGAGGGAAGTGTAGCGAGCGCTCCGGGGAGGAGCGGGGACCCGGAGCGCTCGGCGTAACAATGGTGATGATATTCCTCCTTGTATACTGGTATTATTGGTTATATTGGTCTCAGTATACAGGATTTGGTCAGTAACAGTATGGTGGTGGTAGTAGTGTGATTGTTGCAACCACACTGTACAGTTGCCTGCTGGTAGTAGGGAGTATATTGAAGGAGGAGGCGGTGCGCGATGGGGCTTGAATGAGGGCGTGGTTAGGGGCATGACTGGGATGTGGTTTGGGGGCTATGGGCTCTAGCCCCCGGTCTTTTGGAGACCTAGCAACGCCCCTGACTCTGGCTAAAGGTGGCCATACACATATACATGTGATAGCTGTCAGCTAAACATTTGTTTTTCCAACAGCTACATCTACATTAATATTTGGCTCAGCCAAGTGTTTATGTATTGTGAATGGGGGGTTGTAAACCACTTCCAAATTTCTCTGTCTTTGACTTATTTCCCTGACATTTACATATTTCTCTGAGAGACAAGGCAGTTGAAATCCAACATCTCCAACATTATCTGTCATGGGAGAGTGAGAAGGCCATACACACATTAGACAGTTGTTCAGTTTGGGTGCAATATGCTTGCCTTAGGGATTCTGTTACTGCCTCCCACCGCCAGTGTTGCACATCTTCTTGCACATCTTGACGATCCTGTCACTCTCTTGTGCACACTCACATAGCATTCATAGTGACAAAAGACGACATGACAGTGGGGATCAGAGCTGAGTTGGTGAGTATATTACACTTTTTTTTACATATTGGGAAAATCCTTATTTAACACTAAGACATGCATAAGAGACTGAGATATTACCATCATGGATATTACTTAGATGTATCAACTCTGCTCTGTGCTCATCTACATTTGTGTCTGTGTAAATTCCAAATAAAGGAATTTAAATCTATTAACAAACAATGGGACTTCTCATTTGGTTAATGTGTTAAACTTCTGGATTAAGTAGCACTCTGGTTCACTAACGCGTTTTATCGCCATCTCCTGCAAATGGCTAATCCTTAGAATCTCTTAACAAGTCTAGACCAGAAGCTGTTATCACAGCAGTACCCACAGCTATTGGAGAACAAATGTGAATGGGTCTATGTAAATAACTATTTCCTTGCACATTTATGTGAGTTAACACTGTCTGGCCAACATAGAGATTGGTCCAGAGATCTAATTGGGACTCATCTGAAGTCTGGTAATTGCCATAGAGAAAGGCTTGTAACGCTCCAGTCAGCATGTAAAATGGTCATTATGTGTGTGAATAGAATTGTACAACAGCCAAGTAACAAGGCAGAAAAAAAGGGACAGAACAAAAAATGGGAACAATTGTGTTTTACATATTTTCACTCTGTAAAATTCACAGTAGAGGGTATTTAAATAATGTACTGTTAGACTTGAAAGTAGAAAGTGTCCATATTTGTACCCAGATCTTCTTAAATTGATGGTGATCATGAATTCATTGTGGAAAATTGTAACTGCAGAATATTGAATATAGATGTAGAAAAGCAGAATTTGTCATTTAAAATATCTTTTGTTTGCTGCTAAGATTACTTGTGCAGTAATATAGAATAACACCCTTAACAAATTACACAAATTATTAGCCAGAATCTTCCTATTGAGCTAACCCCTGTCCATGTTCTCCAACTTAAATTTGGTTACAAACTTTTAGTAGCTGGTAGTGATCACTCTCTATAATATAAACACCCACGCAGAGTGGTTGCAGAGAAGCAAAGGAATGGGGGTGGGGGTGGGGGGGTTGATATCTTACAAGCTTTTGAGAAAGGTTCAATGTGCACCAAAAACCATGGCACCGTCTACTCCACTTTTCTGAAAAATATGGTATGTGGGGCTTAATAAAAGGGAAATTCTATGTAACTCACAGCCAGTGGACTTTTACTTAAAGGAGTTCTGTAGTGAAAGGATAGGGGATAAGTTATAGATCGCTAGCACCCCTCCGCGATCTCCTGAACGGGGCCCCAGCAGTCTGCTGGAAGGGGGTGTGCAGACCCCAGCAAGGAGCGGCGGCAGACACACCCCCTCCATGTATCCCATAGAGATACATGGAGGGAGCATGTCGGCCTCGGCTTCCTGCGGGGGTCGGAACAGCCGCTTCCAGTAGACCGCCGGTGCCCAGTTCAGGAGATCGTGGGGGGTCCCAGGGATTTATAACTTATCCCGTATCCTTCGGATAGGGGAGAAGTTATTTTTCACTGCACTACCACTTTAAGACCAGCACCTGAGACAACGGTCCTGCTGATATTGAATGCTATTTAACCAGACTTGTTCTTCTTATAGGCAGCACAGAGAGTTGATGCCTAAACTTTGTAGAGTTGATGCCTAAACTTTGTACACAATTAATTTGGGCCCCTGTCTTGACAGCCAGAGAAATTCCCAGAAAATAGGTTCCAGGTATCATTGATGAAAATAGGCAATATTACCCAAACAACTTTTCATCAGGTGAAATGTAATAACAATCCATGGTTTTATTTTAAAGAAGTCAGTTATATTTGAAATGTGTATCTGATACACTTGTGTATCGGTCACTAGCTCAAAAACAATCATTTAGGAAAAAAAAATTCTCAGAATGCTCCCTGAAAGACTTTTTGTCCTTATCCCAGTGTCAATGATTTTGTACAGTTTGAACAAATGTAACAGCCAATACAGAATACAATGTGTAGACAGAGCCGTTCATCAAACAATCATTTATTCAGCGGTTGATCAACCATCAACCTACACTTATATGTATAGACATTTTAGAGACCATTTTGGAAGGACCAGCCAACTATGGATTCTCCCGATTCTCCTCCAAAAGATGATGTTGGGTATGGGAAGGATTAGACATAACTGCTTTCCATTGCCCGATACTTCTGTTTTTGGAAAGGTTAGCCACCAACTGAGGAGTCTGGCAGCAGCCTGCCACTACTCTTTCTCAAGTTGAGCATTTTTGTTGGTGGGGAAATCAGGAGAGTTCATTCAGCTGACAGCTGTCCTACATATATGGGTACCTTTACTTTGTAGCATACCTGTCTTAGTGTTACTCTAGGAAGTAATGTGTGCTATTATATTGGTGGTCTGGTGGGCTGTGTGGAGACATTGCAGTGTTCTCTTGTTGTGTAGATATGTAGATATTCAATACCATTCAAATCTTGAATTAGATTGAATGTAAAGTGTACTCTTGCTATGCTCCTAACTGGAATAACCTTAGTTCAATGCACTGTTCATTTTAAACAAGGTTAGTGGTTGCATTTTTTATGGGTTTTTGTGAGTATATAAGCTCTTGACTCTAGTTTACTCTCTATTTTGTATTCTACTAATTAACAGTTTACATTTCATAGTTGCGTGACAGAGAAAACATTAAAGCAGTGTTACCTTAAAAGTTGTCATTATGTGCTCGCCTGTGATGTAAATCTCAGACGTTGCATCCCTATCTCTTACAGACGTGCAGCTAAAGCATGGGGGTTTGTGATTCTAGAACTGCTGCTGGTGATGGAATGGCAGGAGACAAAGACAAACAGTGTGTGAGCCATATACACTCAGATCTGGTGCTGGCATAGTACTGACAATGTGCCGAGTGACATGTCTCATTGAGCTCAGGGGCACACACCCCTTACTGTGTTATTTCAATGACAGATTTCACAAGGGACAATTTTTTTTATACACTTGTTTATTACTTTCCACTATTTGCAAATGAGAAACTCTTTAACAGCTTTGGTAGTAGAACTGCTTACATTGGAAAATGTTCTAAGAAAGCTTTTACAGTTCTTATCCTGGCATACACTTCTGAAAAGACGTAATTTCTGTGAAAATGACAAGATAAAATGAGAACAGTGGAAAGCCATCATGTACTGTGGACTGACCAGCAGGATTTGGGCATACATTAGTAAACTATTGACATGAACCAATGTAATTCATGGCCTGAAAAATGTTACAATGCAATGACAAATTCATTATTTTATTAATCAGAGGTACCACTTTTTAAAGGGATAGACAAGAACTCTGTTTATTCCATTTCCCATCATCATTAAATGTCTAGTGGGAAAACCAAACATACACTAAGGTGGCCATACACATTCAATAACTGTCAGTTGAACTAATGTTACAGTTAGTTACAGTTGGGCAAAAAAGTACCGTATTTAGTCAGCCACCAATTGTGCAACTTCTCCCACTTAAAAAAAAGATGAGAGAGGCCTGTAATTTTCATCATAGGTATACCTTAACTATGAGAGACATAATGAGAAAAAAATCCATCAAATCACATTGTCTGATTTTTTAAGAATTTATTTGAAAATTATGGTGGAAAATAAGTATTTGGTCACCTACAAACTAGAAAGATTTCTGTAACTTTTTTTTTTTAGGGGTACTCCACTGGAAAAAAATGTTTTTGTATCAACTGGTGCCTGAAAGTTAAACAGATTTGTAAATTACTTCTATTAAAAAATCTTAATCCTTCCAGTACTTATCAGCTGCTGTATGATTCACAGGAAATTCTTTTCTTTTTGAATTTCCGTTCTGCCTGACCACAGTGCTCTCTGCTGATACCTCTGTCCATTTTAGGAACTGTGCAGAGTAGGAGCAAATCCCCATAGAAAACCTATCCGGCTCTGGACAGTTCCTAAAATGGACAGAGGTGTCAACTGAGAGCACTGTGGTCAGACAGAAAGGAAATTCGAAAAGAAAATAACTTCCTGTGGATCATACAGCAGCTGATAAGTACTGGAAGGATTGAGATTTTTAATAGAAGTAATTTACAAATCTGTTTAACTTTCTGGCACCAGTTGATAAAAAAATATGTTTTCAAGTGGAGTACCCATTTAAGAGTCTCCTCTGTCCTCCACTTGTTGATTTTGAGTGAAAACCTCCTTCCATCAGCAAGGGCATTGAAGATGAAACATAGCTGGGTCTATGGGTCTATCAGTATGACAATGATCCTAAACACACCGCCCAGGCAACGAAGAGTGGCTTCGTATGAAGCATTTCATAGTCCTGGAGTGGCCCAGGTCTTAACCCCATAGAAAACCTTTGGAGAGAGTTGAAAGTCCGTGTTGCCCAGCAACAGCCCCAAAACATCACTGCTCTAGAGGAGATCTGTATGGAGGAATGGGCCAAAATACCAGCAACAGTGTGTGAAAACCTTGTGAACACTTACACAAAATGTTTGACCACTGTCATTGCCAACAAAGGGTGTATAACAAAGTATTGAGATGAACTTTTTGTTATTGACCAAATACTTATTTTCCACCACAATTTGCAAATAAATTCTTAAAAAAATCAGACAATGTGATTATATGTATTTTTTTTGTCTCATTATGTCTCTCATAGTTGAGGTATACCTATGATGACAATTACAGGCCTTTCTCATCTTTTTTAGTGGGAGAACTTGCACAATTGGTGGCTGACTAAATACTTTTTTGTTCCACTGTACAATATTAAGATGAACATGTGATTATTTGCTTTCAAGTATAATTTAATAAAACAATAATTCTTACAAAAAGTTACAGTACAGATGTTTACACATAGTTCTAGAATGCTGTTTCTTAAGCAGACTGTATATACTAAAATGCTATGTGTAAACATCTTTACTGTAACTTTTTGTAAGAATTATTGTTTTATTAAATACGTACTTGATGGCAAATAATCACATGCTCATCTTAATATTGTACAGTGAGGTCAAACGTTGGAAATGAGGTCAAACGTTTTCTGTAAGTCTTCCCAAGGTTTTCAAACACTTTTGCTGGTCTTTTGGCCCATTCCTCCATGCAGATCTCCTCTAAAGCAGTTATGTTTTGGGGCTGTTGCTGGGCAACACAGACTTTCAACTCCCTCCGAAGGTTTTCTATGGGGTTGAGACCTGGAGACGCGCCGCGATCCCGCATCATATCGCGTCGGTCCCGGCGCTCATCAACGGCCGGGACCCGCGGCTAATACCACACATCGCCGATCGCGGCGATGTGCGGTATTAACCCTTTAGAAGCGGCGCTCAAAGCTGACCGCCGCTTCTAAAGCGAAAGTGAAAGTGACCCGGCTGCTCAGTCGGGCTGTTCTGGACCGCCGCGGTGAAATCGCGGTGTCCCGAACAGCTGACCGAACACCGGGAGGGCCCTTACCTGCCTCATCTGTGTCCGATCGACAAATGACTGCTCCGTGCATGAGATCCAGGCAGGAGCAGTCAAGCGCCGATAACACTGATCACAGGCGTGTTAATACACGCCTGTGATCTATGTAAAAGATCAGTGTGTGCAGTGTTATAGGTCCCTATGGGACCTATAACACTGCAAAAAAAAAAGTAAAAAAAAAGTGTTAATAAAGGTCATTTAACCCCTTCCCTAATAAAAGTTTGAATCACCCCCCTTTTCCCATAAGAAAAATAAAACAGTGTAAAAAAATAAAAATAAACATATGTGGTATCGCCGCGTGCGTAAATGTCCGAACTATAAAAATATATCATTAATTAAACCGCATGGTCAATGGCGTACGCGCAAAAAAATTCCAAAGTCCAAAAAAGCGTATTTTGGTCACTTTTTATACCATTAAAAAATGAATAAAAAGTGATCAAAAAGTCAGATCAAAACAAAAATCATACCAATAAAAACTTCAGATCACGTCGCAAAAAATGAGCCCTCATACTGCCCTGTACGTGGAAAAATAAAAAAGTTATAGGGGTCAGAAGATGACATTTTTAAACGTATACATTTTCCTGCATGTAGTTATGATTTTTTCCAGAAGTGTGACAAAATCAAACCTATATAAGTAGGGTATCATTTTAACTGTATGGACCTACAGAATAATGATAAGGTGTAATTTTTACCGAAATATGCACTGCGTAGAAGCCCCCAAAAGTTACAAAATGGCGTTCTTTCTTCGATTTTGTCGCACAATGATTTTTTTTCCGTTTCGCCGTGCATTTTTGGGTAAAATGACTAATGTCACTGCAAAGTAGAATTGGCGACGCAAAAAATAAGCCATAATATGGATTTTTAGGTGGAAAATTGAAAGGGTTATGATTTTTAAAAGGTAAGGAGGAAAAAAGGAAAGTGCAAAAACGGAAGAACCCTGAGTCCTTAACCCCTTAAGGATGCAGGACGTAAATGTACGTCCTGGTGAGGTGGTACTTAACGCACCAGGACGTACATTTACGTCCTAAGCATAACCGCGGGCATCGGAGCGATGCCCGTGTCATGCGCGGCTGATCCCGGCTGCTGATCGCAGCCAGGGACCCGCCGGCAATGGCCGACGCCCGCGATCTCGCGGGCGTCCGCCATTAACCCCTCAGGTGCCGGGATCAATACAGATCCCGGCATCTGCGGCAGTTCGCGATTAAAATGAACGATCGGATCACCCGCAGCGCTGCTGCGGGGATCCGATCATTCATAACGCCGCACGGAGGTCCCCTCTCCTTCCTCCATGCGGCTCCCGGCGTCTCCTGCTCTGGTCTGTGATCGAGCAGACCAGAGCAGGAGATGACCGATAATACTGATCTGTTCTATGTCCTATACATAGAACAGATCAGTATTAGCAATCAAAAAGTGAAAAATCCCCTCCCCCAATAAAAAAGTAAAACGTCCGTTTTTTCCTATTTTACCCCCAAAAAGCGTAAAAAACATTTTTTATAGACATATTTGGTATCGCCGCATGCGTAAATGTCCGAACTATTAAAATAAAATGTTAATGATCCCGTACGGTGAACGGCGTGAACGAAAAAAAATTAAAAAAGTCCAAAATTCCTACTTTTTTAATACATTTTATTAAAAAAAAAATTATAAAAAATGTATTGAAAGTTTTTTTTATGCAAATGTGGTATCAAAAAAAAGTACAGATCATGGCGCAAAAAATAAGCCCCCATACCGCCGCTTATACGGAAAAATAAAAAAGTTATAGGTCATCAAAATAAAGGGATTATAAACGTACTAATTTGGTTAAAAAGTTTGTGATTTTTTTTAAGCGTAACAATAATATAAAAGTATATAATAATGGGTATCATTTTAATCGTATTGACCTTCAGAATAAAGAACACACGTCATTTTTACCAGAAATTGTACGGCGTGAAAACAAAACCTTCCAAAATTAGCAAAATTGCGTTTTTCGTTTTAATTTCCCCACAAAAATAGTGTTTTTTGGTTGCGCCATACATTTTATGATATAATGAGTGATGTCATTACAAAGGACAACTGGTCGCGCAAAAAACAAGCCCTCATACTAGTCTGTGGATGAAAATATAAAAGAGTTATGATTTTTAGAAGGCGAGGAGGAAAAAATGAAAACGTAAAAATTTAATTGTCTGAGTCCTTAAGGCCAAAATGGGCTGAGTCCTTAAGGGGTTAAGGGGTTAAGAAGCCATTCCTTCTTTGCCCGGGTGGTGTGTTTGGGATCATTGTCATGCTGAAAGATCCAGCCATGTTTCATCTTCAATGCCCTTGCTGATGAAATGAGGTTTTCACTCAAAATCTCACAATACATTTCCCCTTTCATTCTTTCCTTTACGCAGATCAGTTGTCCTGGTTCCTTGGCAGAAAAACAGTCCCAAAGCATGATGTTTCTACCCCCATGCTTCACAGTAGGCATGGTGTTCTTTGGATGCACCTCAGCATTCTCTCTAGCAAACTTCAGACGGCCCAGACATGTACTGGCTTAAGCAGTGGGACAAGTCTGGCACTGCATGATTTGAGTCCTTGGTGGCATAGTGTGTTACTCATGGTAGCCTTTGTTACTTTGGTCCCAGCTCTCTACAGCTCATTCACTAGGTATGTGGTTCTGGGATTTTTGCTCACCATTCTTGTGATAATTTTGACACCACAGGGTGAGATCTTGCGTGGAGCCCCAGATCAAGGGAGATTATCAGTGGTCTTGTATGCCTTCCATTTTATAATAATTGCTCCCACAGTTGATTTCTTCATACCAAGCTGCTTACCTATTGCAGATTCAGTCTTCCCAGCCTGGTGCAGGTCTACAATTTTGTTTCTGGTGTCCTTCGACAGCTCTTTGGTCTTGGCCATGGTGAAATTTGGAGTGTGACTGTTTGAGGTAGTGGATAGGTGTCTTTTATTCTGGTAACAAGTTCAAACAGGTGCCATTAATACAGGTAACGAGTGGAGGACAGAGGAGACTCAAGAAGTTACAGGTCTGTAAGAGATAGATATTTTTCCTTGTTTGTAGGTGAGCAAATACTTATTTTCCACCTTAATTTGCAAATTAATTCTTTAAAAATCAAACAATGTGATTTTATGAATTTTTTTTCTCATTTTGTCTCACATAGTTGAAGTGTACCTATGATGAAAAATGAAAATTACAGGCCTCTCTCATCTTTTTAAGCGGGAAAACTTGCACAATTGGTGGCTGACTAAATACTTTTTTGCCCCACTGTATATTTTTGTTAACATGCATTTCTAAAATTTTAGGTAGTAAATTTGAGGAGCCGTATTAGTCCAGTGATGCAGATGCAAATCATAAAATGTTGCAGTATCTTGTAATACCTTTTTTTTTATTGGACTAACAGCATTTTGTAGAGACAAGCTTTCGGGATTCCTCCCTTTATCAAGTCCAAAGCAAATCTAAGCTCACAAGCAGAAGACACAGGTTACACATCTATTGTCTTAACCCCTGCATATTGTGTCTTCTGCTTGTGAGCTTAGATTTGCTTTGGACTTGATAAAGGGAGGAATCCCGAAAGCTTGTCTCTACAAAATTCTGTTAGTCCAATAAAAAAGGTATTACAAGATACTGCAACATTTTATGATTTGCATCTAAAATTTTAGGCAAATTAATCATCTGAAAAATATTACTATCCAGCAAAGAAAATGTTTTTGGATTATACATACATCTGCAATATCTACTATGTTGCCCAATGGTTCACATCTACCCACTCAGAACTAGTATAAAAGCCTATACCTTATGTAACACAGGCAAGGAATGTTCTAGAATCATAATGACTCCCCTATGCACAACTGAAGGATAAAGCCCTGGTCTTATAAGCACAACTCAAGGTCATGTGTAGAAAGACTGCCTCATCCCTTCTCCAAACAATAGAAACGGCAGGCTCAGTTTATCTTATTTAGAGAACATGATCCCTGAGTGGGGGGTTTCATAGACTGGCCAGACTATGACTTCATTTTTCTGCTTAAAGCCAAGATTTTCTTAACCCTACTTTTAGTCTAGTATGCAGAAAACAGTCAAAATGAGTCAGGTAGTTTTGTGGACTGAAAAAGTCTACACTGTGTGCTGCCAAATATTTATTATTAAAGTGTTTAGAACTATAATTCAAAATAAAAAAAAAAACATCTCTTATTTTGCTATTTACCTATACAATTGTTTAATTATTAAAATTTTCCATAAAATCTTAGTGTGCAAATTTTAACTAATTTAAAAGGTAAATTAAGTTATCATTATGTTTTTGAAATACAAGAGAAAAACAAAGTGACTGAAGGTGTCTGTACTAGTTTACAACAATAGTTTTAATTAAAGGGGTGCTCTGGTGGGAAACAAATGCTTTCAAATCAACTGGTGTCAAAGTTATATAGATTTGTAAACTACTTTTATTTAAAAACATGTAGCCTTCCAGTACTTATCAGCTGCTGTACACTACAGAGAAAGTTGTGTGGTTCTTTCCAGTCTGACCACAGAGCTCTCTGCTGCCACCTCTGTCCATGTTAGGAACTGTCCAGAGCAGTAGAGGTTTGCTATGAGAATTTGTTCCTGCTCTGGACAGTTCCTGACATGAACAGAGGTGTCAGCACAGAGGACTGTGGTCAGACTAAGAAGAACTACACAATTTCCTCTGGAGCATACAGCAGCTGATAAGTGCTGGAAGGCTAAAGATTTTTAAATAGAAGTAATTTACAAATCTGTTTAACTTTCTGGAGCCAGTTGATTTCAAAACATTTGTTTTCCAACAGGGTACCCATTTAATACAATAATCGAGTTATCACAATCTACAATAGTGGAGTTGGACAATCTCTGTTTGTAATAAAGATGCTTCTAAAAAATATCATTTTTATAGTGACAGTCAGAAGTTGTGATCGATGGGAGTCCAGGTATAAAGACCATTTGTTTCTGCTTGGCTGTCCTCAAAAAGATGAGCACGTGGAGTACTGATTGAGTGAAAGCTCATAGGCTTCAATGCCTTTTGACCTTTTTCTAATGAAAGCATGGGGTGCAGTATAGGGGTGTTTCAGACTTTGATTAACACACACATTCACAGAACTTATCATGGCATTTCCCTATTAACCTCTTAAGGACCAATGACGTTGTGGAACATCATGACACCCTGGGCTTTAAGGACCAATGACATTCCACAACGTCATGGCGTTTTCCGGTCTCTGCTGCTCGCCGGGCAGAGATCGGAACCGGGTGCCTGCTGAAATCCTTCAGCAGGCATCCAGGGCAAACGCCGAGGGGGGCCATGTAGGCCGCAAATCGCAAGGGAAATCGTCCTTGCGATCTGCGGCGATACCGGGCTGATCGGGTCTATGGGAACCGATCGCCCGGTAATTTTGCATGATCCCGGCTGTCACAGACAGCCAGGACCATGCTGGAGTCTAGGAGCGAGGTGGCAAGCCGGCCACCTCCTCCGATCCCCTGCGATCCGTCGGTTAACTAACCGACCAATCGCAGGGGGGGGGGCGGTTGCTTCCTCCTGTCCTGCCCGGCCCCTTGAAGTCCGGAGAGGACGGGAGGAAGACCGGAGGATGCGGCGGGGCACGGGGGAGTGCTGGGGACCGGCCCCGGTACTTACCTCGTCCCTGAAGACCCGGATCCCGGCGAGGAAGACGGCGGCGGCGGCGGCGACAGGTGTGTTCCTCTTCAGCCGCGGTCCGGCCCTTTACAGCAATGCACGTCGCCATAAAGCGACATGCATTGCTGTAATGGGACCCTGTAAACTACAACTCCCAGCATGCCCAGACAGCCCTTGGCGTCTGGGCATGCTGGGAGTTGCAGTTTTGCAACATCTGGAGGTCCACAGTTTGGAGACCACTGTGCCCTTCCAGATGTTGCAAAACTACACATCCTCAGCATGCCCTTACTGTCCAGGCATGCTGGGAGTTGTAGTTCTGTAACATCTGGCCCTTCAGATGTTGCAAAACTACAACTCCCAGCATGCCTGGACAGTTTTGCAATACTGGGAGTTGTAGTTTTGCAACATCTGGAAGGGCACAAATTGGGAACTACTGTATTAGTGGTCTGCAAACTGTAGTACTCCAGATGTTGCAAAACTACAACTCCAAGCATGCTGGAAGTTGTAGTTCGGCAGCATCTGGCTCTAAAGATGTTGCCGAACTACTACTCCCAGCATGCCTGAGAATGTTTGAGAGTTGTGGTTTTGCAACATCTGGAGGCACACTGGTTGGGAAACATTCTCTGTTTCCTAACTCAGTGTTTCCCAACCCGTGTGCCTCCAGTTGTTGCAAAACTATAACTACAAGCATGCACTGATGGACTGTGCATGCTGGGAGTTGTGGTTTTGCAAAAGCTGGAGGTCCGCTCCTGTGAATGTACAGGGTACACTCACATGGGCAGGGGGCTTACAGTGAGTATCAGGCTGCAAGTTTGCGATGCAGCAAATTTTGCGCGGCAGATCAAACTCGCTGTAATCCCCCCACCCATGTGACTGTACCCTAAAAACACTACACTACACTACCACAAAATAAAATAAAAAGTAAAAAAACACTACATATACACATACCCCTACACAGCCCCCCTCCCCTCCCCAATAAAAATGAAAGCGTCTGGTACGCCACTGTTTCCAAAATGGAGCCTCCAGCTGTTGCAAAACAACAACTCCCAGTATTGCTGGACAGCCGTTGACTGTCCAGGCATGCTGGGAGTTTTGCAACAGCTGGAGGCACCCTGTTTGGGAATCACTGGCGTAGAATACCCCTATGTCCACCCTTATGCAAATCACTAATTCAGGCCTCAAATGCGCATGGCGCTCTCCCTTGTGAGCCCTGTCGTATTTCAAGGCAACAGTTTAGGGTCACATATGGGGTATCTCCGTACTCGGGAGAAATTGCCTAACAAATTTTGGGGGGCTTTTTCTCCTTTCACCCCTTATGAAAAGGTGGAGTTGGGGGTCTACACCAGCATGTTAGTGTAAAAAAAAAATTTTTTTACACTAACATGCTGGTGTTGCCCCATACTTTTCATTTTGACAAGAGGTAAAAGGGAAAAACGCCCCCCAAAATTTGTAATGCAATTTCTCTCGACTATGGAGATACCCATATGTGGGCGCAAAGTGCTCTGGGGGCGCACAACAAGGCCCAGAAGGGACAGTGCACCATGTACATTTGAGGTGATTTGCACAGGGCTGGCTGATTGTTACAGCGGTTTTGACAAACGCAAAAAATACAAAACCCCACATGTGACCCCATTTCGGAAACTACACCCCTCCCGGAATGTAATGAGGGGTGCAGTGAGAATTTACACCCCACTGGTGTCTGACGGATCTTTGGAACAGTGGGCTGTGCAAATTAAAAATGTTGTACAGCCCACTGTTCCAAAGATCTGACAGACACCAGTGGGGGGTAAATGCTCACTGTACCCCTTGTTACGTTCCTCAAGGGGTCTAGTTTCCAAAATGGTATGCCATGGGGGGTTATTTTGCTGTCCTGGCACCATAGGGGCTTCCTAAATGCGACATGCCCCCCGAGCAAAATTTGCTCTCAAAAAGCCAAATATGACTCCTTCTCTTCTGAGCATTGTAGTTCGCCCGTAGTGCGCTTCAGGTCAACTTATGGTGTACCTTCATACTCAGAAGAGATGGGGTTACAAATTTTGGGGGGTATTTTCTGCTATTAACCCTTGCAAAAATGTGAAATTTTGGGGGGAAACACATATTTTAGTGGAAATTTGTTTTGTTTTTTTACGTATGCAAAAGTCGTGAAACCCCTGCGGGGTATTAAGGCTCACTTTATTCCTTGTTACGTTCCTCAAGGGGTCTAGTTTCCAAAATGGTATGCCATGTGGGTATGTTTTGCTGTCCTGGCACCATAGGGGCTTCCTAAATGCGACATGCCCCCGAGCAAAATTTGCTCTCAAAAAGCCAAATATCACTCCTTCTCTTCTGAGCATTGCAGTTCGCCTGTAGTGCACTTCAGGTCAACTTATGGGGTACCTCCATACTCAGAAGAGATGGGGTTACAAATTTTGGGGGGGTATTTTCTGCTATTAACCCTTGCATAAATGTGAACTTTGGGGGTAAACACATTTTAGTGACATTTTTTTAACATTTTTTTACATATGCAAAAGTCGTGAAACACCTGTGGGGTATTAAGGCTCACTTTATTCCTTGTTACGTTCCTCAAGGGGTCTAGTTTCCAAAATGGTATGCCATGTGGGTATTTTTTCCTGTTCTGGCACCATAGGGGCTTCCTAAATGCAACATGCCCCCCAAAAACCATTTCAGAAAAAAGTACTCTCCAAAATCCCCTCGTCGCTCCTTCGCTTCTGAGCCCTCTACTGCGCCCGCCGAACAATTTACATAGACATATGAGGTATGTGCTTACTCGAGAGAAATTGGGCTACAAATATAAGTATACATTTTATCCTTTTACCCCTTGTAAAAATGAAGATTGTGAATTTTCTCCTTCACTTTGCTGCTATTGCTGTGAAACACCTAAAGGGTTAAAACGCTGACTGAATGTCATTTTGAATACTTTCGGGGGTGCATTTTTTATAATGGGGTCATTTGTGGGGTATTTCTAATATGAAGACCCTTCAAATCCACTTCAAACCTGAATTGGTCCGTGAAAAATTGTGATTTTGGAAATTTTGTGAAAAATTGGAAAATTGCTGCTGAACTTTGAAGCCCTCTGGTGTCTTCCAAAAGTAAAAACTCGTAAATTTTATGATGCAAACATAAAGTGGACATATTGTATATGTGAATAAAAAAAAAATATTTGGAATATCCATTTTCCTTACAAGCAGAGAGCTTAAAATTTAGAAAAATGCAAAATTTTCAATTTTTTCATCAAATTTTGGAATTTTTCACTAAGAAACGATGCAAGTATCGACAAAATTTTACCAATAACAAAGTAGAATATGTCACGAAAAACAATCTCGGAATCAGAATGATAGGTAAAAGCGTCTTAGAGTTATTAATGCTTAAAGTGACAGTGGTCAGATGTTCAAAAAACGCTCTGGTCCTAAGGTGTAAAATGGCCTGGTCCTTAAGGGATTAACAAGACAAAACATTTTTATGGATTTTGTGAAGCAGATCGTGGGCAGACACAGTTGTCTTTGAGAACGCTTGTTGGATTACAGTTAATATTTGATAGCTATAATTCTGAGATATAAATATTGTATATTTATTTGTCCATTGACTTCAGTGAATTTTTTTACTTAAAAGTAATAATCTTAAGCATTGTGAAAGGTGCCTATTGTTACATATGAGTCTAGTCCTAATTCACAGTGGCCAGGGAAAAATCATCAGTAGTTATGTCTTGTCACTGGAATGAAAGGCTGTAAAGCTGTTAGTAATTCCTCTGAATCATTAGATTACACATTATGTTCCAGTATGTGCAATGGCTTGTGTCTGTGTAAACCTTACCAATTCTAGATCTGTACTGTGAATACATATCTGGTGGATTTGATATTTCTATATTCTATTTTTTTTTTTTTTTTTTTTACAAAATATCAGTAGAAAAATAATCTCTCTCCCTAAAGAATGTCCATTTGCCAGGGAAATTTAGAGCAGTGTTTCCCAACCAGGGTTCCTCCAGATGTTGCAAAACTACAACTCTCAGCCTTTGGCTGTCCAGGCATGCTGAGAGTTGTAGTTTTGCAACACCTGGAGGCACCCTGGTTGGGAAACACTGATTCAGAGGAACTTGTTGTTAGATTACAAATTAATAAATTACACATGTTACCATACATAGTCCTCCTAGTCTACTGCCATCATTTTGATGCTATTGGTTTGTATGTGGAAGCCCAGAGGAAATGCAGGCTGGTTCAGCAGCAAGGGAAATACTTGTGGTATGGCTATACTATTGATTCTGTTACATGGCACAATGGCTTTACTGGGTACTCCTATGCTACTTAGGGTTCCACATTAAGAGGGGGCTGCACTGGTGGTATTAATTCACACAGGAAACTAAGTGTTTGGTTGGAGGAAACATGGGGTGCCTTAATATTAACAGTGTAGATAATAAGGTAGAAACTGATATGAAAAAAATATTTCAAAAAGTAGTCACTGTCTCTTGGAAACAGTATTTAAACTATTGGCTAGACTAAGGGGATAGCCCTTAAGAAAGTTAGGCAGACAATATGGGTTCTAATATCACTGTAGGGTGCAGGTCCTCACACTAAAATATGGCATGGCAGCCTTGAAGTCTCTATGCCTAGCGTGAAGCCCTAAAGGGTCCAGTAATAGACATAGAGCATTTGTCCAACCTCTCCCCACAGTCTTTCTCTTTTACTTCACAATCTTCTCCTCTTTCTCTCCTCAGTAACCGAATCAGGATAACCTCACCAGGATGTAATTTTGACTAGAACTGACTAGAACTAATTAAATTGTTTCCATGTGAATGTTATGGGCCTATGTAAAGTGAATGGGTTCTCTCTCACTCACAGACAAGAATACGGTATAAAAGTAGAACATCTGAATCAAATAAGAATAGTGAAGAACAGTATAAACATAGTAAAACAATACAAATGGTATAAAAAATGGGAGACACAAATGTCTGACAACTAACCCAGGACAACCAAGGCCATGCAGGGTACGGATACTTACATCAATAATATCAACATTACAGCTTGTTGGTGGGATTGAAGGATAACCACAGAAAAGTTGCTAAGAATTATCTTTTGGCCACATTTATGAATTTTATTGTACACATTTTCTCTGATCTGATTTCTATACAATGGAAGATAAGCAACTACCATACATCCTTTTCCCCTATTTCAGTGTAGACCATGGATCATACAAAGAGAAGAGGTCACATATAAAAGATTAAAATGGGTCTTCCTTTTGGTTAACATTTTCTGGTGCTGGTTATACCAAACCAGTTTGATGATGATGAGCAGCCATGGGCCCAGCTACTAAATTCCTCCAGGGATAATTTTAAAATTCAAGGGACAGAGCATATAAACAGGGCTTATTCAGTGCAGCTCCTTTAAATATACTGTATAGTATTCATTTACTGTAGATACGCTTGGGTTATGCACACATGGTGGAACATCCTCTTTTGGTTCACAAGACAAAGTTCAGAAATGTGGGCTCTACTATGCTACAGTCAGGTGAAACAAACCAGTGCCTGTGGCCCCAAGCACATCAATGATGGAGGGAAATAAAATTTTAAAGAAATATTTTTTCACTGCTATAATATACACTAAACTCATACAAACTATGAAAAATAGGAAGTAGATGTTAACGAGATCTGATATAATCCTTCCAAAAAGGATTTATTCAGAACACCTTACTATTATGCTTTGATCTTTTTAACATGATGGTCTGTATATGGTGACAGTATAAACATAGACTTGTTCCTCTTGTTTTCAAACAGATGCTCTGCAAAGCCTCAGACTCTTGTGTGGAGAACACACATATGCACTGTATGCACCTAATTTGCTTTACACAACATTGCGACTGGTCTCATGCATTGTGTGGGTGGATATACCTAAGAGTTACAAGAACCCACCAGATGTAAAAAATAACTGGAAAATCTCAGACTTCATGTAACAGAAACCTCTGTGAGTCAGTGACTGGAACTGTATCCTGCAGTTTGGAGTCAGGCCAGCCTCACGTCACTAGACATTTTCAAGTAGAGTCTGAGATATGCAACTGCAGATATATGTATTTAGCTAATTACCTAACCCCAAGGCCGTAGCCTGGGGTATAATACACCTCTAAATAGTACCCCCTAAAACATAACTTTTATTGTATATCCAGATAAAATGAAAATTTATTTAGTTTTTAATTTTTAAACCCAGTGAAATCAATATTAAAACTGAATGTCAGGTAGGTTAGTGTCTGTGAGATCTGAGCAACATTGCTCCACTATAAGGGGTTCTGCAGTAGCCCAATATGCCTACTCTGACATGAACTAAAAACTAGATTGCCGCCTTTTGAGGCGGCAATCTAGTTTTTAGTTCATGTCAGAGTAGGCATATTGGGCTACTGCAGAACCCCTTATAGTGGAGCAATGTTGCTCCGATCTCACAGACACTAACCTACCTGACATTCAGTTTTAATATTGATTTCACTGGGTTTAAAAATTAAAAACTAAATAAATTTTCATTTTATCTGGATATACAATAAAAGTTATGTTTTAGGGGGTACTATTTAGAGGTGTATTATACCCCAGGCTACGGCCTTGGGGTTAGGTAATTAGCTGTGTCTCTTGGCCTCTTTAGTCCCCTTTTGGTCTAATCTGATTTTTTGATATATGTATTTCATATTGAAACTGTTATCCAGCATATTATCTGAAAAAAACCAAAACTAAAAGTAAACAGGTTTCAAATCCAAAAATATTAGCAAGGAGTTATTTCATACAGATACAGAAGAGTTACATTCAGATTATTATCACAAATTCCTCATCAATGATTACATCAGCACAACTGTGTGGGGGCATACATTTCCGTTAATGTGTGGAGTTTAAAGGAAAACTGTCACCAAGTTCACCCACACTAAACCCAATACACTGGGTTATAGTGTGGGTGACCAGGAGTTTCTAAAGGGTTCACTTACTTTTGAAAGTTTTGCTGCCGCTGAGTTATCATTCTTTAAAGTCATGTAATTGACCTCCTTTGTTGCGCACTGCAGGCGGGTCCCTCGCCGGCAGTCTTACTTTGGGTTCCCAAGGCAGGTGCCCGAAGCCCGCCCCCCTTCTTGCATATGTGTTTTGTGCTACTTCTCGTCCTAGTAACGTGGAGTTATCCGTCCCCCTAAATTTTTTACCCAGCTCTCACGATCTGATGACATGAGAGCTGTGCGTCAGCGTAAATACGCATGTACCGGTCCATCGCTACACCCGGAAGTCGGGAGTAGCGAGGCTTCCTGAGCAGGTATTAGTTTGGGCGAGATCCTCTTGGCAAAATAAAGTTTGCATAAAAGCCCTCCTCCCCCCTTATAATATAAATGTAGATCTTGGCACATATGTTTATATGTAAAGACACATATATATATATATATATATATATATATATATATATATATATAGGACATACATACATACATATAAACATATGAGCCAAGATCTACATTTATATTATAAGGGGGTGGTGAGGACTTTTGTGCAAACTTTATTTTTATCAAACTAATACCTGCTCATGAAGCCTCGCTACTCCCTACTTCCGGGTGTAGCAAGGGACCTGCGCATGCGCAGTTATGCTGCGACATGAGAGCTGGGTAAAAAATTCTGTGCATGCCCTCTGAAGACAGAACGCAGCGCTCGGGGGGGGGGGGGGGGACGATAACTCCATGTCATTAAGAAGTGGAGTAGCACAAAATACATATGCAAGAAGGGGGGCGGGCTTCGGGCGCCTGCCTCCGGAAACCAAAGTAAGACTGCCGGCGGGGGACCCGCCTGCAGAGCGCAACAAATGAGGTCAATTACAAGACTTTACAGAATGCTAACTCGGTGGCAGCAAAACTTTCAAAAGTAAGTGAACCATTTAGAAACTCCTGGTCACCCACACTATAACCCAGTGTACTGGGTTTAGTCTGGTGAACTTGGTGACAGTTTTCCTTTAATGTACTCTTTTATAAACTCCTGTACAATATGGGTTAAAGAGACATTCTCCTTTGATCAAGGTTTATGAAATCTGCTGAATCCATGTAAATAATAATTAATACCCAAACCATTCTATCTGTAACATTATGCCTTATCCAAAAGTCTTTCACAAGCGAGAAGAGACAGTGATCAGCTGAAACGGCTTTGTCTCTTTGATTTAGCGGTCAGTGAAGGTCTCACTGCCTGGATCCCCACTGATCAAAACATCTGACATCCTCCTATGATGTGTCAAATGTTTTCTGATAATACAGTCACACTTTAACCCCTAAACAACCACGGATGTATATTTATGTTCGTGGCTGGCTCTCGATATGTGAAGTGCGCTCAGAAGCTGAGCGCGATTCGTATCTGCGGGGTCCCGGCTGCTATCAGCAACCAGGACCCGCGGCTAATACTGGACATTGCTGATCGGGCTGATGTCCGGTATTAAACCTTTAGACGCCGCGATCAAAGAGGATCACGGTGTCTAAAACGTGTTAATACACTGCCGGTTAGCTCAGAGGAGCTGTTCGTGACTGCCATGGTGAAAATGCGGTTTCTCAAACCACTGAGGGGGTCTTACCTTGTTCCCAGCTGTCCGATCAGCGTTTGATTGCTCCAAGCCTGAAATCTAGGCTTGAGCAATCAAGCGCAGAAAACACTGATCAATGCATTCTTATGGCAATGCATTGAACAGTGCCTGCAATCAGTGTATGCAGTGATATAGCCCCTAGAGGGTGCTATAACACTGCATAAAAAAAGTAAAAAAAAAAAGTCAATAAATGTGATTCCCATAAAAAAAGTGTGTAAATAAAAATAAAAACAAACAAATGTGGTATTGCCACGTGCGTAAATGTCCGAACCATAAAAATATATTGTTAATTAAACCACACGGTCAATGGCGTACGTGCAAAAAAAATTCCAATGTCCAAAATAGCATATATTTGGTAACTTTTTATACCATAAAAAAATGAATAAAAAGCGATTAAAAGGCCCGATCAAAACAAAAAAAGTACCAATAAAAACTTCAGATCACGTCACAAAAAATTAGCCCTCATACCGCCCCGTTTGATGAAAAATAAGGAAGTTATACGGGTTAGAAGATTATTTCGTGCATGTAGTTATGATTTTTTCCAGAAGTATGACAAAATCAAACCTATATAAGTAGGGTATCATTTTAATCTAACATTCTTTAAACTTTATAATTACCACACGTGACTAAAGATAAGGTGTAATTTTTACTGAAAAATTTACTGTGTAGAAACGGAAGCCACCAAAAGTTACAAAATTGAGTTTTTCTTCAATTTTGTCGCACAATTTTTTTTTTCCATTTGGCCGTAGATTTTTGGGTAAAATGATTGATGTCACTACAAAGTAGAATTGGTGGCACACAAAAAAAGCCATCATATGGATTTTTAGGTGCAAAATTGAAAGGGTTATGATTTTTAAAATATAAGGAGGAAAAAACGAAAGTGCAAAATCTCAAAAATGCTTGGTCCTTAAGGGTTTAAAGTGCCAGAAGAACATTCTTTAACCCCTTGGGGACGGAGCCCATTATGACCCTAAGGACAGGAGCATTTTTTTGCAAATCTGACCACTGTCACTTTAAGCATTAATAACTCTGGGATGCTTTCACTTATAAATTTGATTCCGAGATTGTTTTTTCATTACCTATTCTACTTTATGTTAGTGGCTAATTTTCGTCGATACTTGCATCATTTCTTGGTGAGAAATTCAAAAATTTCATGAAAAATTTGAAAATTTTGCATTTTTATAACTTTGAAGCTCTCTGCTTATAAGGAATATGGATATTCCAAAAAAATTATATATTAATTCACATATGCAATATGTCTACTTTATGTTTGCATCATAAACATCATTGACATGTTTTCACTTTTGGAAAACATCAGAGGGCTTCAAAGTTCAGCAGCAGTTTTCCAATTTTCCGCAAAATTTTCAAAATCGGAATTTTTCAGGGACCAGTTCAGGTTTGAAGTGGATTTGAAGGGTCTTCTGGTTAGAAATACCCCATAAATAACCCCATTATAAAAACTGCACCCCTCAAAGTATTCAAAATGACATTCAGTAAGTGTGATAACCCTTTAGGTGTTTAAAACTAAATCCTACATGGCTGACAAATGAGGTTAAAAGAGCAATAAACAACAAAAAAATAGCCTTCAAAAAATACAAATCTGATGGGTCAGCTATAACATTTAAACAGTACAAGGAGCTTAATAAAATCTGTAAAAATGTAATAAAAACAGCAAAAATTCAAAATGAGAGACAGGTGGCCGAAGAAAGCAAAACTAATCCTAAATATTTTTTTAGATATATAAATACAAAAAAACCAAGGACAGAGCATGTAGGACCCCTTAATAATGATAATGGGGAGGTTGTCACGGGCGATCAAGAGAAGGCGGAGCTACTGAATGGGTTCTTTAGTTCTGTATATACTATGGAAGAAGGAGCTGACATTGGTCAGGTCAGTGCTGGTAACACATCATATAATGTATTGAACTGGCTTAATGTAGAGATGGTACAAGGTAAGTTAAGTAAAGTAAATGTAAGCAAATCTCCAGGGCCGGATGGACTACACCCAAGAGTTCTTAGAGAGGTAAGTTCAGTAATATCTGTACCCTTGTTCATGATATTTAGAGATTCTCTGGTGTCTGGTATTGTGCCAAGGGACTGGCGCAAGGCTAATGTGGTACCAATCTTCAAGAAGGGCTCTAGGTCTTCGCCAGGCAATTATAGACCGGTAAGTCTAACGTGCATTGTGGGTAAATTGTTTGAAGGATTTATAAGGGATTACATACAGGAATACATAGGGGATAATAGTATTATAAGTGATAGCCAGCATGGGTTTACTAAGGATAGAAGTTGTCAAACCAATCTAATTTGCTTTTATGAAGAGGTGAGTAGAAGCCTTGACAGAGGAATGGCTGTGGATATAGTGTTTCTGGATTTTGCCAAAGCGTTTGATACTGTCCCTCACAGACATCTGACAGGTAAGTTAAGGTCCTTGGGCTTGGAAACTTTAGTTTGTAACTGGATTGAACACTGGCTCATGGATCGTACCCAGAGAGTGGTGGTAAATGATTCGTACTCTGATTGGTCCCCGGTTATTAGTGGTGTACCCCAAGGTTCAGTACTGGGCCCGCTGCTGTTTAATTTATTTATCAATGATATAGAGGATGGTATTAACAGCTCTGTTTCTATCTTTGCAGATGACACCAAGCTTTGTAGCACGGTACAGTCTGTAGAGGATGTGCATAAGTTACAAGATGACTTGGATAGACTAAGTGTCTGGGCATCCACTTTGCAAATGAGGTTCAATGTGGATAAATGTAAAGTTATGCATCTGGGTACTAATAACCTGCATGCGTCGTATGTCTTAGGGGGGATTAAACTGGCAGAGTCACTGGTAGAGAAGGATCTGGGTGTACTTGTAGATCACAGACTACAGAATAGCATGCAATGTCAGGCTGCTGCTTCCAAAGCCGGCAGGATATTGTCATGTATAAAAAGAGGCATGGACTCGAGGGGCAGGGACATAATACTCCCCCTTTATAAAGCATTGGTACGGCCTCACCTGGAATATGCTGTTCAGTTTTGGTCGCCTGTTCATAAAAGGGACACTGCGGAGTTGGAAAGGGTGCAGAGACGCGCGACTAAACTAATATGGGGCATGGAACATCTTAGCTATGAGGAGCGATTAAAGGAGTTACAATTGTTTAGTCTTGAGAAGAGACGTTTAAGGGGGGATATGATAAACGTATATAAGTATATAAATGGCCCATACAAAAAATATGGAGAAAAACTGTTCCAGGTTAAACCCCCCCAAAGGACGAGGGGGCACTCCCTCCGTCTGGAGAAGAGAAGGTTTAGTCTAAAGGGGCGGCACGCCTTCTTTACCGTGAGGACTGTGAATTTATGGAACGGTCTACCTCAGGAACTGGTCACAGCAGGAACAATTAACAGCTTTAAAGCATGGTTAGATACATTCCTGGAACAAAATAACATTAATGCTTATGCAGAATTATAAAACTACATCCCTTTTCCTTATCCCCTTACATCCTTCCCTTCAATCCCCTGGTTGGACTTGATGGACGTATGTCTTTTTTCAACCATACTAACTATGTAACTATGTAACTATGTAACTATGTTTCACAGGAATAGCAGCAAAGTGAAGGAGAAAATTCAAAATCTTCATTTTTTACACTTGCATGTTCTTGTAGACCCAGTTTTTGAATTTTTATAAGTGGTAAAAGGAAAAAAATCCTCTCAAAATTTGTAACCCAATTTCTCTCGAGTAAGAAAATACCTCATATGTGTATGTCAAGTGTTTGGCGGGTGCACTAGAGGGCTCAGAAGCGAAGGAGCATCAATGGGATTTAGGAGAGTGAGTTTTTCTGAAATGGTTTTTGGGGGCCATGTCCCATTTAGGAAGCCCCTATGGTGCCAGGACAGCAACCCCCCCCCCCCACATCGCACACTATTATGGAAACTACCCCCCTCAAGGAACTTAACAAGGGGTATGGTGAGCCTTAACACCCCACAGGTGTTTGACAATTTTTGTTAAAGTCGGATGTGTAAATGAAAAAAACTTTTTTTTTCACTAAAATGCTGGTTTTTCCCCAAATTTTACTTTTTTACAAGGGGTAATAGGAGAAAATGCCCCCCAAAATGTGTAATCCCATTTCTTCTGAGTATGGAAATACCCCATGTTTGGACGTCAAGTGCACTGCAAGCGAACTACAATGCTCAGAAGAGAAGGAGTGCCATTGAGCTTTTAGAGAGATAATTTGTTTGGAATGGAATTCGGGGGCCATGTGCATTTACAAAGCTCCCTGTGGTGCCAGAACAGTGGACCCCCCCACATGTGACCCCATTTTGGAAACTACACCCCTCACGGAATGTAATAAGGGGTACAGTGAGCATTTACACCCTACTGGCATTTGACAGATCTTTGGAACAGTGGGCTGTGCAAACAAAAAAGATTAGATTTTTCATTTTCACTGACCACTGTTCCAAAAATCTATCAGACACTTGTGGGGTGCAAATGCTCACTGTACCCCTTGTTACATTCCTTGAGGGGTGTAGTTTCCAAAATGGGGTCACATGTGGGTATTTATTTTTTTGGGTTTATGTCAGAACCGCTGTAAAATCAGCCACCCCTGTGCAAATCACCAATTTAGGCCTCAAATGTACATAGTGCGCTCTCACTCCTGAGCCTTGTTGTGCGCCCGCAGAGTATTTTACACCCATATATGGGGTATCTCCGTACTCAGGAGAAATCGCGTTACAAATTTTGGGGGTCTTTTTTTCCTTTTACCTCTTGTGAAAATAAAAAGTAAAGGGCAACACCAGCATGTTAGTGTAAAAAAATTTTTTTTTACAATAACAGGCTGGTGTAGACCCCAACTTTTCCTTTTCATAAGAGGTAAAAGGAGAAAAAGCCCCCCAAAATTTGTAGTGCAATTTCTCTCGAGTACGGAAATACCCCATGTGTGGCCCTAAACTGTTTCCTTGAAATACGACAGGGCTCTGAAGTGAGAGAGCAACCATGCGCATTTGAGGACTAAATTAGGGATTGCATAGGGGTGGACATAGGGGTATTCTATGCCAGTGATTCCCAAACAGGGTGTCTCCAGCTGTTGCTAAACTCCCAGCATGCCTGGACAGTTAGTGGCTGTCCGGAAATGCTGGGAGTTGTTGTTTTGCAAGAGCTGGAGGCTCCGTTTTGGAAACACTGCAGTACAATACGTTTTTCATTTTTATTGGGGGGGACAGTGTAAGGGGGTGGTGTATATGTAGTGTTTTACTCTTTATTAGGTGTTAGTGTAGTGTAGTGTTTTTAGGGTACATTCACACTGGCGGGTTACGGTGAGTTTCCCGCTAGGAATTTGCGCTGCGGTGAAAAATTTGCCGCAGCTCATACTTGAAGCAGGAAACTTACTGTAAACCCGCCCGTGTGAATGTACCCTGTATGTTCACATGGGGGGGGGGGGGAAATCTCCAGCTGTTTCAGAACTACAACTCCCAGCATGTACTGACATGCTGGGAGTTGTAGTTATGCAACAGCTGGAGGCACACTGGTTGGAAAACCTTCAGTTAGGTTCTGTTACCTAACTCAGTATTTTCCAACCAGTGTGCCTCCAGCTGTTGCAAAACTACAACTCCCAGACTGCACGGTCTGTCAGTACATGCTGGGAGTTGTAGTTTTACAACAGCTGGATGCACACTGGTTGGAAAACCTTCAGTTAGGTTCTGTTACCTAACTCAGTATTTTCCAACCAGTTTGCCTCCAGCTGTTGCAAAACTACAATTACCAGCATGTACTGATCACAGAAGGGCATGCTGGGAGATGTAGTTATGCAACAGCTGGAGGTACGCAACTACAACTCCCAGCATGCCGAGACAGCTGTTTGCTGTGTGGGCATGCTGGAATTTATAGTTTTGCAACATCTGGAGTGCTACAATTTAGAGACCACTGAACAGTGATCTTTAAACTGTGGACCTCCAGATGTTGCAAAACTACAACTCCCAGCATGCCCAGACAGCAAACAGCTGTGTGGGCATGCTAGGAGTTGTAGTTTTGCAACATCTGGAGGGCTACAGTCTAGAGACCACTATAGTGGTCTCAGACTGTAGCCCTCTAGATGTTGCTAGGCAACTCACCGGCTTCCGTCGCATCCAGGGAGCCGTCCTCTTCTGCCTCACGCTGCCCGCAGATCTCCGTCGCCGCCCGCCGATTGCCGTCGCTCCGCTGCCTCTGGACGGGTAAGTGATCTTCGGCGCCGCTCCTCTTCGTTTTCCCCGTTCTGGCTTGCCTATTGTGGGTGGGCAGGACGGGGAAAACGAAAGTAAACCACCCGCCCCCGATCTGCTCTTGGTGGTCGTGTCTAGACCACCAACAGCAGGGATAGGAGGGGTGGCACCCATGCCACCTCACTCCTATCGCTTCAGGGGAATCGTGGGTGTCTTAGACACCCTCGATCCCCCTTATATTCCGGGTCACCATAGACCCGTAATGACCCAGATTTGGCGAAAATCACTTGCGATTTGCGCCGATTGCCGACATGGGGGGGAATATCAGCAGTCACCCCGGTCCGGTCCCCGCCCGGCGCGCGGCGGGGACTGAAATTCCCACGGGCGTATGGATACACCCTTCGTCCTTAAGTACCAGGACGCAAGGGCGTATGCATACGCCCTTCGTCCCCAACAGATTAAACTTTATAATTACCACGCGTGAATATATAGGAAGGATTCACAAACCTATTTCTTTTATTCCTTCATTCATTCATGATACCTAAATATCCACTACATATCAGACTCTGACCCCTAATGGGAACAAATGGATAATTTTACCCATCCCACAGATGCCATCCCATCCCCTACTACAATTTCAGCAAAGCACGGATAAAGCTTTTTAAAACACTAGGAATGGAAAAATTGGAAAGGGGAGGCGTTGGCCTATATATAAAATCTAGTCTAAAGGCCACTCTGTGGGAAGATATATGTGAGGGAAATAATTCATTATGGGAACAAATATATGGCAAGAAAAAGAATAAAATACTAATAGGGGTGTCACGATCACACCCTATCGGTCCAGCCAAGACACTAGAGAGAGTGTGATGGTGCAAGGGTTAAAGCCGCCAGACCTCCGGGTATCCACTACTACTCCCAGCAAGTCACCAAATTATCCCTTAGATAAACGTGTTTTACCAGAGCCTCCTTCAGAAAGGTGAGCTCATATATTTAGAGATCAAAGACCAGAGCTGATTAATTAAACATTTAATCTGATAAAAGGTATCACAGTGCTGACTATATAAAAATACAGAAACAAATGACATACAGTTACAAAAATATATAAAAGAGTTTAGCAAGGCAAGTTCAGAAAACAAAAGATGAAGTTCTTACAGCATGATGATATCAGTCCATGAGAGAGTTCCAGCTGTCCTTAGGATGGTCTTGTCAGCTTGTGGCCCATCTTTTTAACAACCCTGAGTCTAGCATTGTTTTAAATATCATATCTGCTTTCTTGGAAGGGAGACTCCATTCCCCCCTCCCCTCTGATCTTCTCTCTTCCTGGCCCCTTATCTGTTTGATTATAGGATGGGACCAGAGTGCATGACTTCAAAAAAGCCTTTGAGTTCAAAGGAGATGTAAACACACAGCCAGACCCCCAATAAAATGCAATACACAAAACACAGTCTAAATGACCCCTCACCCATGTCTTGGATGATCCATCACACACAGTTATAATTATAATACACATATAGGATTTTAATAATCAGGCCTTGGGCCTGACAAGGGGTTTGCTATAAGCTGCCAAATATAATGGAAGCTGCAGAAGATCAATTACTGAGGCAAATAAATAAGGCAGCAAATCACAATGAAGTGATTATTATGGGGGACTTAAGCTATACTGATATAAACTGGGAGACTGAGACCTGGGAATGTCAAAAAGAAAACAGGTTTCTGATTATAGCTAAAGCTAATAATCTGTCCCAAATGGTGCAGGACCTGACCAGAAGGGGCGCCCTACTGGATTTAATATTAACCAACAGACCTGACAATAACTAATGTGCAGGTAGTGGGACACCTAGGAATAGTGACCACAACATAATACATTATACTATGTATAGTAGACAGAACCAGCACAATCAAGTAAAAGAAAAAATGCAGTGATATAGGCAATAGGCAGTGGTGACAAGTAATAGCTTTGTAATCCACAAGGCGGTGGTGCATAAACCCAGCATGAAAAATAAATGAGAACGCACTCACTATCGCTGTGCGTGATCAAGCAGTCCATACTGCGAAATGGACCATCGCTGCGTTTCAGCTCCCCAGGAGCTGGTATCTGTGTATCTCCCTTTCTCCATTGAAGATGTATCCGTGCCTTCATTTATAAACTGCACCCAGCCTTTCCACGAATGACCGTTAAGTGCGTTCTCTTTTCTTTTTCGTGCATAATACATTATAACTTGTCTTTCAATAAGGGAACCTTTTAAGGAACCACAAGAACAATGATGTTTAGAAAAGCAATGTTTGATCAGTTCAACTATACACTATAGATTGGGGTAATGTCCATAAAAATGGATTATGGAGATTTTTTTTTATTTTTTATTCACACAGTGAATGATTCATGCCTTAAGGGGGAAAAAGGATGAGAAACAGAAAAAAAAACCAATGTGGATGAACACAAATGTACACAGGGCAATAAATGACAAAAAAAATGTAAACTACTAAAACAGGAAGGCAGTAAAAAGCTACAGGGAAAAATATTAAAATAAAATAAATAAAAGCCACAGAAGTTGAAACAGGAAGACTCATTGCCAAAGAGAGTTAAACTAACCCCAAAATGTTGTGTAGCTAATTAAACATAAAAAGTATTGGCCCTTAAAAACAGTGCACTGTATATGGTAGATGGCATAACAGAGGACAGTGTTACAAATGGATGTGGATAGGTTGGAGGCTTGGGTTGGGAATAGGCGGATGAGGTTCAACACTGATAAATATAAGGTTATGCACATGGGGAGGGAAAATCCAGCCTCGGAATATTTATTAAATGGAAAAACACTGGGGATGACTGACATGAAAAAGGACTTAGTAGTTTTAGTCGACAGTACATTTAAATAGTGGCCAGGAAGTTGCTGCCAAGACAAATAAAATCATGGGGTGCATCAAAAGGGGCTTAGATGGATACAACAAATAATTCTTCAAGCCCCCTGAGGAAGGAACAAAACAGTGGCTGTAGGAGTTTGGTGGCGTACAGACATCTTAACATTATGGGTGAGTGCGCATGACTTAATAATATAACATCAGTGCAGTGTGTGCATTATATATGTACACACTGCAGTATAGATTTCGGGCAAGGTACTATTAGGCTGGGTTCACATCATGTTTTGTACTTACGGTTCCTGTATACAGCTGGGGGGAGGGGGGCGTTGGGGGGGGGGGGGAATCGCGGCACCCGCACTCAGCCGTATACGGGAACCGCATACGGCCGAAAACGCAGCCGACCGGAGGCTGCGGTTCACTCCGGTCGGCTCATAGACATGCATTAAATACAGTTCCCGTAAACGGCTGAGTGCGGGCACCGCGATTCCCCCCCGCCCCCCCTCCCCCCAGTATACGGGAACCGTAAGTACAAAACGTGGTGTGAACCCAGCCTTAGACGGGAGGTTGTTTAGTCCGAGGTCTATAATTATTATTTCTACGGTCTATGTGCAATATCATTGTCACGATGCCGGCTGGCAGGAGGTGGATCCTCTGTGCCAGAGAGGGATTGGCGTGGACCGTGCTAGTGGACCGGTTCTAAGTCACTACTGGTGTTCGCCAGAGCCCGCCGCAAAGCGGGATGGTCTTGCTGCGGCGGTAGTGACCAGGTCGTATCCACTAGCAACGGCTCAACCTCTCTGACTGCTGAAGATAGGCGCGGTACAAGGGAGTAGACAGAAGCAAGGTCGGACGTAGCAGAAGGTCGGGGCAGGCAGCAAGGATCGTAGTCAGGGGCAACGGCAGGAGGTCTGGAACACAGGCTAGGAACACACAAGGAAACCCTTTCACTGGCACAATGGCAACAAGATCCGGCGAGGGAGTGCAGGGGAAGTGAGGTATACATAGGGAGTGCACAGGTGAACACACTAATTAGAACCACTTGCCCCAATCAGCGGCGCAGTGGCCCTTTAAATCGCAGAGACCCGGCGCGCGCGCGCCCTAGGGAGCGGGGCCGCGCGCGCCGGGACAGGACCGACGGAGAGCGAGTCAGGTACGGGAGCCGGGGTGCGCATCGCGAGCGGGCGCCACCCGCATCGCGAATCGCATCCCGGCTGGAGGCGGTATCGCAGCGCACCGGGTCAGTGGATCTGACCGGAGCGCTGCAGTAGGGAGAGTGTAGCGAGCGCTCCGGGGAGGAGCGGGGACCCGGAGCGCTCGGCGTAACAGTACCCCCCCCCTTGGGTCTCCCCCTCTTCTTAGAGCCTGAGAACCTGAGGAGCAGACTTTTGTCTAGGATATTGTCCTCAGGTTCCCAGGATCTCTCTTCAGGACCACAGCCCTCCCAATCGACCAAAAAAAAGGTTTTCCCTCTGACCTTCTTGGAGGCCAGTATCTCCTTTACTGAGAAGATGTCCGAGGAGCCGGAAACAGGAGTGGGAGAAACAAGTTTGGGAGAGAAACGGTTGATGATGAGTGGTTTAAGAAGAGAAACGTGAAAGGCATTAGGAATACGAAGAGAAGGAGGAAGAAGAAGTTTGTAAGAGACAGGATTAATCTGGCACAAAATTTTGAAAGGACCAAGATAGCGTGGTCCCAATTTGTAGCTAGGAACACGGAAGCGGACATATTTAGCGGAGAGCAATACCTTGTCTCCTGGAGAAAAAATGGGGGGAGCTCTTCTTTTCTTATCAGCAAACTTCTTCATGCGTGATGAAGCCTGTAAGAGAGAATTTTGGGTCTCTTTCCATATGGTGGAAAGATCACGAGTTATTTCATCCACAGCGGGCAAACCAGAGGGCAAGGGAGTAGGGAGGGGGGGAAGAGGGTGACGGCCGTACACCACGAAAAATGGGGATTTGGAAGAAGATTCAGAGACTCTGAAGTTATACGAGAATTCGGCCCATGGTAGAAGATCTGCCCAGTCATCCTGGCGGGAGGAAACAAAATGCCGTAAATAATCACCCAGGACCTGGTTAATTCTTTCTACTTGCCCATTGGATTGAGGATGATAAGCAGAAGAAAAGTTTAATTTAATCTTGAGTTGTTTACAGAGAGCCCTCCAGAATTTAGACACGAATTGGACGCCTCTATCCGAGACGATCTGCGTGGGCAACCCGTGAAGACGAAAAATGTGTACAAAAAATTGTTTTGCCAACTGAGGCGCTGAAGGAAGACCAGGAAGAGGGATGAAATGTGCCATCTTGGAGAATCGATCAACGACCACCCAAACAACAGTGTTGCCACGGGATGGGGGTAAGTCTGTAATAAAGTCCATACCAATCAGAGACCAAGGCTGTTCGGGGACAGGCAGAGGATGAAGAAGACCAGCGGGCTTCTGGCGAGGAGTCTTATCCCGGGCACAGACAGTGCAGGCCCGCACAAAATCAACAACATCCGTCTCCAGAGTCGGCCACCAATAGAAACGAGAGATGAGTTGCACGGATTTCTTGATGCCCGCATGGCCTGCGAGATGGGAGGAGTGACCCCATTTGAGGATTCCGAGGCGTTGGCGTGGAGTGACGAAGGTCTTCCCTGGAGGAGTTTGCCTGATGGAGGCTGGAGAAGTGGAGATCAGGCAGTCAGGAGGAATGATGTGTTGCGGAGAGAGCTCTACTTCCGAGGCATCCGAGGAACGAGAGAGAGCATCGGCCCTAATGTTCTTATCGGCAGGCCGAAAGTGAATTTCAAAATTAAATCGGGCAAAGAACAGAGACCACCTGGCCTGGCGAGGATTCAGCCGTTGGGCAGACTGGAGATAGGAGAGATTCTTGTGATCGGTGTAAATAATAACTGGAAATCTTGATCCCTCCAGCAGATGCCTCCATTCCTCAAGTGCTAATTTAATGGCTAGTAGCTCTCGATCCCCGATGGAGTAGTTCCTCTCCGCCGGAGAGAAGGTCCTAGAAAAAAAACCACAAGTAACAGCATGCCCGGAAGAATTTTTTTGTAGAAGGACCGCTCCCGCTCCTACTGAGGAGGCATCTACCTCCAATAGGAAGGGTTTAGATGGGTCAGGTCTGGAGAGCACGGGAGCAGAAGAAAAGGCAGACTTGAGCTGTTTAAAGGCGTCTTCCGCTTGAGGAGGCCATGACTTAGGATTGGCATTCTTTTTGGTTAAAGCCACGATAGGAGCCACAATGGTGGAAAAATGTGGAATAAATTGTCTGTAATAATTGGCGAACCCCAAAAAACGTTGGATAGCGCGGAGTCCGGAGGGGCGTGGCCAATCTAAGACGGCAGAGAGTTTGTCTGGATCCATTTGTAGTCCCTGGCCAGAGACCAAGTATCCTAGGAAAGGAAGAGATTGACATTCAAACAGACATTTCTCCATCTTGGCATAAAGTTGATTGTCACGAAGTCTCTGAAGAACCATGCGGACATGCTGGCGGTGTTCTTCTAGGTTGGCAGAAAAAATCAGGATATCGTCCAGATACACAACAGCACAGGAATATAAGAGATCACGAAAAATTTCATTAACAAAGTCTTGGAAGACGGCAGGGGCGTTGCACAGGCCAAAGGGCATGACCAGATACTCAAAGTGTCCATCTCTAGTGTTAAATGCCGTTTTCCATTCATCCCCCTCTCTGATGCGGATGAGATTATAAGCACCTCTTAAGTCCAGTTTGGTAAAGATGTGGGCACCTTGGAGGCGATCAAAGAGTTCAGAGATAAGAGGTAGAGGGTAGCGGTTCTTTACCGTGATTTTATTAAGACCGCGGTAGTCAATGCAAGGACGTAGGGAGCCATCTTTTTTGGACACAAAGAAAAATCCGGCTCCGGCAGGAGAGGAGGATTTGCGGATAAAGCCCTTTTTTAAATTTTCCTGGATGTACTCAGACATAGCAAGAGTCTCTGGGGCGGAGAGAGGATAAATTCTGCCCCGGGGTGGAGTAGTGCCCGGGAGGAGGTCAATAGGACAGTCATAAGGCCTGTGAGGAGGTAGAGTCTCAGCTTGTTTTTTGCAAAATACATCCGCAAAGTCCATATAGGCCTTAGGGAGACCGGTTACAGAGGAAACCACAGGGTCACGGCAAGGAGTACTGGGAACCGGTTTAAGGCAGTCCTTGAAACAAGAGGTACCCCAACTCTTGATCTCCCCAGTGGACCAATCCAGGGTTGGGGAATGGAGTTGAAGCCAGGGTAGTCCAAGGAGAATTTCGGAAGTACAATTGGGGAGGACCAAAAACTCAATCTTTTCGTGATGAGGTCCGATGCACATTAGGAGGGGCTCCGTGCGGAAACGTATGGTACAGTCCAATCTTTCATTGTTAACACAATTGATGTAGAGGGGTCTGGCGAGACTGGTCACCGGGATGTTGAACCTGTTGATGAGAGAGGCCAAAATAAAATTTCCTGCAGATCCGGAATCCAAGAAGGCCATAGTAGAGAAGGAGAAGGTAGAGGCAGATATCCGCACAGGCACAGTAAGACGTGGAGATGCAGAGTTGACATCAAGGACTGTCTCACCTTTGTGCGGAGTCAGCGTACGTCTTTCCAGGCGGGGAGGACGGATAGGACAATCCTTCAGGAAGTGTTCGGTACCGGCACAGTACAGGCAGAGATTCTCCATGCGGCGTCGTGTCCTCTCTTGAGGTGTCAGGCGAGACCGGTCGACCTGCATAGCCTCCACGGCGGGAGGCACAGGAACGGATTGCAGGGGACCAGAGGAGAGAGGAGCCGGGGAGAAAAAACGCCTCGTGCGAACAAAGTCCATATCCTGGCGGAGCTCCTGACGCCTTTCGGAAAAACGCATGTCAATGCGAGTGGCTAGATGAATGAGTTCATGTAGGTTAGCAGGGATTTCTCGTGCGGCCAGAACATCTTTAATGTTGCTGGATAGGCCTTTTTTAAAGGTCGCGCAGAGGGCCTCATTATTCCAGGATAGTTCTGAAGCAAGAGTACGGAATTGTACGGCGTACTCGCCAACGGAAGAATTACCCTGGACCAGGTTCAACAGAGCAGTCTCAGCAGAAGAGGCTCGGGCAGGTTCCTCAAAGACACTTCGAATTTCCGAGAAGAAGGAGTGTACAGAGGCAGTGACGGGGTCATTGCGGTCCCAGAGCGGTGTGGCCCATGACAGAGCTTTTCCAGACAGAAGGCTGACTACGAAAGCCACCTTAGACCTTTCAGTAGGAAACTGGTCCGACATCATCTCCAAGTGCAGGGAACATTGAGAAAGAAAGCCACGGCAAAATTTAGAGTCCCCATCAAATTTATCCGGCAAGGATAGTCGTAGGCCTGAAGCGGCCACTCGCTGCGGAGGAGGTGCAGGAGCTGGCGGAGGAGATGATTGCTGAAGCTGTGGTAGTAGCTGCTGTAGCATCACGGTCAGTTGAGACAGCTGGTGGCCTTGTTGCGCTATCTGTTGTGACTGCTGGGCGACCACCGCGGTGAGGTCGGCGACAACTGGCAGAGGAACTTCAGCGGGATCCATGGCCGGATCTACTGTCACGATGCCGGCTGGCAGGAGGTGGATCCTCTGTGCCAGAGAGGGATTGGCGTGGACCGTGCTAGTGGACCGGTTCTAAGTCACTACTGGTGTTCGCCAGAGCCCGCCGCAAAGCGGGATGGTCTTGCTGCGGCGGTAGTGACCAGGTCGTATCCACTAGCAACGGCTCAACCTCTCTGACTGCTGAAGATAGGCGCGGTACAAGGGAGTAGACAGAAGCAAGGTCGGACGTAGCAGAAGGTCGGGGCAGGCAGCAAGGATCGTAGTCAGGGGCAACGGCAGGAGGTCTGGAACACAGGCTAGGAACACACAAGGAAACGCTTTCACTGGCACAATGGCAACAAGATCCGGCGAGGGAGTGCAGGGGAAGTGAGGTATACATAGGGAGTGCACAGGTGAACACACTAATTAGAACCACTTGCGCCAATCAGCGGCGCAGTGGCCCTTTAAATCGCAGAGACCCGGCGCGCGCGCGCCCTAGGGAGCGGGGCCGCGCGCGCCGGGACAGGACCGACGGAGAGCGAGTCAGGTACGGGAGCCGGGGTGCGCATCGCGAGCGGGCGCCACCCGCATCGCGAATCGCATCCGGGCTGGAGGCGGTATCGCAGCGCACCGGGTCAGTGGATCTGACCGGAGCGCTGCAGTAGCGAGAGTGTAGCGAGCGCTCCGGGGAGGAGCGGGGACCCGGAGCGCTCGGCGTAACAATCATAATACTGGCACTTGTATTTACAAATGTTCTGTACACCACTAATAGTTTTTATTGGTGTGTCTGTGAGTTATACCTCATGTTTTTATCTTTTCTATTATGTATAGTAAAATTTGGCAATTTTTGGGAGATTGTTGTAGCTCTATTTTTTATTGGGATAATCATATATATATATATATATATATATATATATATATAGTTGAAAAAAAAGTATATTGACTGACCATTGCACACCATTTTTTTCTTGACTCAATGAACTTACTCCACACTGCCCTTTGGTACTGTTTGAAAACCCCAGGAGGGCACATTTATAGGCAATTGTTCCAAGAAATAACAACTACCTTGTAAAAGTACAGCTCTGAGGACAATATAGTCTAGGTGAAACTTTATGCATACCTCTTTTTACAAAATTACCATGCAATGAAAAAGAATATCCAGCAGAGCACACAGCCCAGTAGATGTGTCTGGCTGACCAGAGGTAAATGGCAAAGCCGTATGCATCTATACTTACAATCACTATAATAACTGGGCTGGATGCCAGTTTGAGTAAATCCTCTAAGACTAACTTAATGAAATTTGCTCATCTCTAGTGATATATTGTTATGGGCATGTAACCCCCTGTTTGCTGTTATTATAGTGCATATACTGTTCTGTCCAAATGATACTAGTTGTTTTAACTATGCATATACTAATATAATATAATAATAATAATAATTATTATTATTATTAGAGATGTCCCAATACCAATACTAGTATTGGTATCGGGGCTGATACTATCCATTTGCATGGTATCGGGGACTCGTTTAAAATGTCCCCGGTACCATGTCCGATACCTGCTGCCGCTCTGCTGCTCCGTTCTCCCATCCTCCCGTCCGCATCATAGTGTTCCATGGAGGAGCATGTGACACACACACGTCACTCCACCTCCTCCCCTGCGCCCAGCGTAACGCTACAGAAGAAGCAGAGTGTAGTATATGTCACATGCTCCTCCATAGGATGCCATGATGCGGACAGGAGAACAGGGCAGTGGAGCGGAAGCACCTGCAGTTTAAAGGGGAAGCCTTGCTGCTGTTTAAAATGGGGGCCCACTGTCTAAATGGGGGCTGCGGTCTACAGGGGAGCTGCTACTAATGTCTACAAGGGGGGGGCTGCAGTCTACAGGGGGGCTGCTGTCTACAAGGGGGGCTGCTGTCTACAAGGAGGCCTGCTGTCTACAGGGGGGCTACTACTAATGACTGCCGGGGGCTGCTGCTAATGTCTGCAAGGGGATACTACCTACTATTAAAGGCAATCTAACAGCAGAGTCACCTGCACTAACTTAAATTTATAGGTAGATCCTGTGTACATGAGTCTCGATGCCAATGCAAACTCCTTCTTCTTCTCAATGGAGAAAGGAGAAATCTTGGCTCATACTACAGCAGCCACCTCCATTGTACACAACAAGGAACCCACATACACGGCAAGCAGGCAAGCAGCGCCAGAGACCGGGTCACCCTGGTGTCAGATTCCGTACTTGGTATTGGCGAGTACTAGATTTCGTACTTGGTATCGGCGAGTACTAGAATTAAAGCATCGGTACTCATACTCGGTCTTAAAAAAATGGTATCTGGACATCCCTAATTATTATTCTTAATTTATATAACACCCACATTCTGTACTGATTTTACATCATTCAAATATGCCCCCTTACTGCTGCTGTAGAACAGTGAACCCAACTATAGTGAACTGTGTATCTGTGTATTTTAGAACCAAAACTGTGATATTAGTACCTTATTACCAACATAATAACCTGCTGTGTGATTTGCAGCCTGATAATCAAAACAGTTCAATTCCTACTTGTCTATCATACTCATACCTTCCCGCAAACTATTCCGTTCTCAGAGCTATGTTAATGACCATGCAGTATAGAAGGTTTGTGCAATTTGCTGTTCCCAGAATGTTTTTTTGTAGCAGACAGGATACAGAAACCTCTCCCTAAAATTCAACACCCCTCTGTCTTATGCTGCCGTGACTCAGTACTTCTCATGGGGCCTCCACAAGAGGATCATTGTAGAGTGTCTGCAGTTCTTTATCCTTTTTGTTTACAAAACACCAGAGCAATGGTTAAACATAAGAACCAAACTGCTCCAGAGTTAGTGAAGAGAGGAACATCTTTAAATACACTGGTCAAAAAAAATAAAGGGAACACTAAGATAACACATCCCGGATCTGAATGAATGAACTAATCATATGTGCTGACAACAAAATCACATAAAAATTATCAATGGAAATCAAATTTATCAACCCATGGAGGTCTGGATATGGAGTCACACTCAAAATCAAAGTGGAAAACCACACTACAGGCTGATCCAACTTTGATGTAATGTCCTTAAAATAAGTCAAAATGAGGCTCAGGTGTGTGGCCTCCATGTGCCCATATGACCTCCCTACAACACCTGGGCATGCTCCTGATGAGGTGGCTGGACAGTCTGTGGTGCAACGTGGCACTGGTGGATGGATCGAGACATGATGTCCCAGATGTGCTCACTCGGATTCAGATCTGGGGAACTGGTGGACCAGTCCATAGCATCAATGCCTTCCTCTGGGAGGAACTGCTGACACTCCAGCCACATGAGGTCTAGCATTGTCTTACATTAGGAGGAACCCAGGGCCAACCGCACCAGCATATGGTCTCACAAGGGGTCTGAGGATCTCATCTCGGTACCTAATGGTAGGTAGGCTACCTCTGGCAAGCACATGGAGGGCTGTGCGGCCCCCCAAAGAAATGCCACCCCACCCCATTACTGACGCACCGCCAAACCGGTCACGCTGGAGGATGTTGCAGGCAGAAGAACGTTCTCCCCAGCATTTCCAGACTCTGTTACGTGTGCTCAGTGTGAACCTGCTTTCATCTGGGAAGAGCACAGGGCACCAGTGGCGAATTCTATGGCAAATGCCAAACATCCTGCACTGTGTTGGGCTGTAAACACAACCCCCACCTGTGGATGTCAGGCCCTCATACCATCCTCATGGAGTCTGTTTCTGACCGTTTGAGTGGACACATGCACATTTGTGACCTGCTAGAGGTCATTTTGCAGGGAGTGCTCCTCCTGCAGTGCTCCTCCTGCTCCTCCTTGCACAAAGGTGGAGGTAGTGGTCCTGCTGCTGGGTTGTTGCCCTCCTACTGAATGGTTGCCTTCCTACTGAAAATGATTGTCAATCAGTGTTGCTTCCTGAGTGGACAGTGTAATTTTGTTAAGGTTGGCTGCTGGTTAGGCCTTGAAATGTGAGTGACTGCCACTATTCAAATTAGTATACTGCTAAGTGTCGACACAAGAAATAAACACCAGACAAAAAGTGTGTATAAATCACCTTCTCAGCAGAAGTTTAGCTCACACTGGCTAAAAAGCTGTCCCAAGGAGTTCTGTTTATTATACGGAAATACATTATATTTTACAGTTGACAAAAAGGGGAGGTTAGTTATCACATCAAAATCATCGTGTTATGTTTTGATTGGTTAAGTATGTGCGTCTGTATAATATGTAAACTTTTGTTTTAAGCATTTGGTCGCTTCTTAATCATATGTCATTATGTTGCAATTTCCCTATTCTAACAGAAAATTCCAGATGTCTTGTCTCTAATTTCCTCTTTATCTTGCATCTTTGGGCGTCGTCCCAAGGTCTTCATCTTAGTCACACGCAAATAGCAAGCTGATATGTCTCATAAGGATAATAATGTTTTTCTGCAGCACTTGATTCATATTAGCATATATGTCTATGTTTAATATATATATTGATCAGTAATCAAAATCATAATGGTCATCCTTAGCAATTTCACAGAAGTGTGATTGACTTGGAGTTTCATTGTGTTGTTTAACCCCTTAAGGACTCAGCCCATTTTGGCCTTAAGGACTCAGACAATTTAATTTTTACGTTTTCATTTTTTCCTCCTCGCCTTCTAAAAATCATAACTCTTTTATATTTTCATCTACAGACTAGTATGAGGGCTTGTTTTTTGCGCGACCAGTTGTCCTTTGTAATGACATCACTCATTATATCATAAAATGTATGGCGCAACCAAAAAACACTATTTTTGTGGGGAAATTAAAACGAAAAACGCAATTTTGCTAATTTTGGAAGGTTTTGTTTTCACGCCGTACAATTTCTGGTAAAAATGACATGTGTTCTTTATTCTGAGGGTCAATACGATTAAAATGATACCCATTATTATATACTTTTATATTATTGTTGCGCTTAAAAAAAATCACAAACTTTTTAACCAAATTAGTACGTTTATAATCCCTTTATTTTGATGACCTATAACTTTTTTATTTTTCCGTATAAGCGGCGGTATGGGGGCTCATTTTTTGCGCCATGATCTGTACTTTTTTTTTATACCACATTTGTATATAAAAAACTTTTAATACATTTTTTATAATTTTTTTTTAATAAAATGTATTAAAAAAGTAGGAATTTTGGACTTTTTAAATTTTTTTTCGTTCACGCCGTTCACCGTACGGGATCATTAACATTTTATTTTAATAGTTCGGACATTTACGCACGCGGCGATACCAAATATGTCTATAAAAATGTTTTTTACGCTTTTTGGGGGTAAAATAGGAAAAAACGGACGTTTTACTTTTTTATTGGGGGAGGGGATTTTTCACTTTTTTTTTACTTTTACTTTTACATTTTTTTACATTTTTTTTTACACTTGAATAGTCCCCATAGGGGACTATTCATAGCAATACCATGATTGCTAATACTGATCTGTTCTATGTATAGGACATAGAACAGATCAGTATTATCGGTCATCTCCTGCTCTGGTCTGCTCGATCACGGAGGGGACCTCCGTGCGGCGTTATGAATGATCGGATCCCCGCAGCAGCGCTGCGGGCGATCCGATCGTTCATTTTAATCGCGAACTGCCGCAGATGCCGGGATCTGTATTGATCCCGGCACCTGAGGGGTTAATGGCGGACGCCCGCGAGATCGCGGGCGTCAGCCATTGCCGGCGGGTCCCTGGCTGCGATCAGCAGCCGGGATCAGCCGCGCATGACACGGGCATCGCTCCGATGCCCGCGGTTATGCACAGGACGTAAATGTACGTCCTGGTGCGTTAAGTACCACCTCACCAGGACGTACATTTATGTCCTGCGTCCTTAAGGGGTTAAAGGGGTTATCCAGAAAAAACTTTTTTTTATATATATATATATCAACTGGCTCCAGAAAGTTAAACAGATTTGTCAATGACTTCTATGAAAAAATCTTAATCCTTTCAGTACTTATGAGCTGTTGAAGTTGAGTTGTTCTTTTCTGTCTAAGGGCTCTTTGATGACACTTGCCCCGGGAACTGTCCAGAGTAGAAGCAAATCCCAATAGCAAACCTCTTCTCCTTCTGTGCAGTTTCCGAGACAAGCAGATATGCCAGCAGAGATTACTGTTTCCAGACAGAAAAGAACAACTCAACTTTTTAATATTTTAATAGAAGTAAATTACAAATCTGTTTAACTTTCTGGAGCCAGTTGATATAAAAAGAAAAGTTTTTTCTTGGAATACCCCTTTAAGTGCTCCCTTTTTTTTTTTTTGAACAGTGTATTTGCAGGAAGGTGAGAGCTGGAGGGCAGTGGACTTGGGGGAGTTAGTAATATTTTGGCACATGGCTCATGAAAAAAATAATGTTTCCCAGCAAAGAATGAATGATTAAGTGACACTTTTTTTTTTTGCCCTTTCACGAAGAAGATTCATCCTGTCACTTTCACTCTTTTCAGAGGCATGAGGTAATATTTGCCCCTTGCACTATGACTCATGTGCTGAGAATCTTCCATTTGTTTTCTATTTTTGACAGTACTACTATATAGAAAAAAGTGAGCTCATACATTTCAAATATGCCTTTGAGTAATTTCCATCTATGGTATTTTAACAGACATTTGATATGGCAACAAGAAATAGAGAAAACTTACAGCCTTTCTTTGGGCTGATGCTAAAGAACTGAGTAAAAAAAGAATGGTTTCTGTCTGAGAGTCCATTTGAGTGTTGTAGTATATCCTGAGCAACCAGTCTATCTCAAACTGTCCAGCACAAAGCTCGATTGCATACCTCCCAACTCTCATATCCCCATTGGCAGGACCAGATTCCCCTGTGAACATCCAAAAGCAGCCACTTTCATGTATATTTCATAAAACTATCTTCTTGTGGCCCATTTCATGGGCAATTCTTGAAAGGTATACAACAGAGATGAGCGAATTTTTGAAAAATGTTCTGAAAAAATTTGGTTCGGTACGAATTTATTTCTGGCAAATCTTTATTAAAAGCAACTATTTCTGGCCTAATGAGAGCCTCAATAGTGGTGTAGAACACTTTGCCTTGCTGTAACACGCATAGGGTGTGTTCTGGGTTAGTGAAATAATACTGTTATTCAGTATGACATGTAGATTAGAGGCATCGCTATTAGAATCACTGTCGCAGAGGTGGCATCAATATGAGGAGACCATATAGTGTCCGAATGACAGCGGGAAGGTGGCGGTAGCATGAGGAGACCATATAGTGGCTGAATGACCCAGCCTGGAGGTGGCAACAGCCTGACAATACCATAGGGCCTCAAATTTGAAAAGAATAAATATATTTTTTAACATTTAAATTGAAGATTTCAAATTGATGAACCTAAAAAAGTTTTATTTAATGTGCCAGCATCATGAGGAGACCACATTGCAGTACAGTGACACAGCCTGGAGTTGGTGGAAGCATGAGGAGACCATATAGTGGCAGAATGTGACAGCCTGTAGGTGGCAGCAGCATGAGAAGAATATATGGTGGCACTATGATACACCCTGGAGCTGGCATCAGCATGAGGAGAACATATAATGGCAGTATGAGACAGCCTGAGCTAACATCAGCATGAGGAGAACATTTGGTGGCAGTATGAGACAGCCTGGAGCTGGCAACAGCATGAGGAGAACATATAGTGGCAGAATGTGACAGCCTGGAGGTGGCATCAGCATGAGGAGAACATATGGTGGCAGAATGAGACAGCCTGGAGGTGGCATCAGCAGTATCATGAGTTCTGAAAGTGACCCGGCGACAGAGTGGGGTGGTTGGTGGCAATACCAGTACCCAGTGACGAAGATGGGTGAAAAAAGGAGAACATCAGATGTGTGGCATCAGGCAGGTGGCAGGATCAGAATAGTAGCTGAGGCAGGTAGGCAGAAGAAAACGGTCTCTTTTGTAAAAGTGTTAGTGTGCACAAGTAAGTATTGAGGATATGCATTATGTAAAACTTTACTTTCAATTATATTCTTAGGATAAAATATGTGTAATCAAACAAAAGAAAAGGTGTGCAAAAAACACCATGTGCCACCTACACCACCAAGTATTGATGTGATGCAAAGACCTCTTAAAGGGGGAAGGGTTCATTTTTAACCGGTGGGGGTAAAAACTTCCCCTGTAAGGCCCTACTCTCACATTATTAATTCCTTTCTTGGCAAGTGTTACCCTAAAAAGGGTGGCCCCACACAGAAACCTCTCCCTATTTCTATATAGAAATACTGCCATTTCCCAGGGTTTTTAGGTGGAAATAGGGAGAGGTTCCTGTGTGGGGCAGCCCTTTTCAAGACAAAATAGTACACCAATTAGATGTATGTACATGGTATGCACTTATCAGGGTAGTACAATGCGCTCCAGTATGCTTAAAACAGTATTTGTCTACAACACCAGCAGGTGTGTACTTTTGCCTGTCCTTTCACAGTAACTAGGACCTTAAGACTTTAACAGGAACAAAATGGTACACCACTTAGATGTATGTACATGGTATGCATTTATGAGGGGAGTACAATGCGCTCCACTACGCTTAAAACAGTATTTGTCTACAACACCAGCAGGTGTGAACTTTTGGCTGGCCTTTCACAGTAACTAGGCCATTAAGACCTTAACAGAAACAAAATGGTACACCACCTATGTACGCACAGGTTACACTTAATAGAGGACAATTCGCTCTGCTACTCAACCAGTATTAGGCACTAATAGTAGGTGATTGTGGCTTTTAGTGCTCTGCTCACCCTAACTGACTGGCTGCTATTAGCTTTTCAGTTGTTGTACAGACCAGTGCTGCAGCATACAGTCGCTGTGTACTACACCCAAAATTGCACTTTCTCTCTCAATGTCTCTCCATTCCCTATCAGTGCTTCTAGGCTGGATTTGGGTTTGAGGTGAATCGCTGCTGCAAAAATGCTTTTCTGTGCAACACACACTGCCCTCTGTACCTCTCTGTCTGCAATAGAACAGTGATATGAGTGGCCGCAAGATGACTGCCGATTATATAGGGCTGTGACATCACAGGGGTGGCTGGCTGCTTATAGGCTGCATGCTGCATGTGATTCAGGTTCATCCCACCTACCCTTGTTCCTGCCTTCCAGCATTCCTTGCCCCATGTCCTGACATGTAAAGCCACCATCTTAGATGCCCTGGAGCCTGGACCGCACTAACTGGAGTTTAATGAAGCGATTCATGCGATCGAATTGTGGCAATTTTTGCATTCGTTGAAAAGCACATTTTTCCTAAAATTCATTACAGAAAACTGCCTTTGAAAATTCCACCACTAGGGGTCGCTAGGCAAGAAAGGGACACCCCCCCCCCCCCCCAACCTTTGGGATGATGGAAGAGACATTGAGCAGCTGTAATATGCTATTTTTTTTGTGAAATATCGGTGATAGATACATATAAATTATATGTACATGATCAGGATAAGGAACTGAGTAACATAATACAGTTTAGTTTTTTTTGTGGGATCTGACAGGTACACTTTAAGGAATAAAAGAGAGTGTTTAATGGTCTTAATTAGTGTTTAAGGAGATAGACATTCTAAGTATTCTAATTGGCAGACCTGCATTCTTCATGACAAACTGTGTCCATTTTTTTCTGTAGCATCATAATTTGTTTCACAGATCTTATTCCACAGTTTTAGAGCACTAGAGAGTTTGGCCATTGCACATACCCCTGGGCTTTAAGGACCCAGGACGTCCCCGGACATCCTGGCGTTTTCCGGTCCCTGCCGTGCGCTGGGCAGAGATCGGAAGCGGATGCCTGCTGATATGCTTCAGCAGACATCCAGGCCAAACGTCGAGGGGGGCCATGTCGGCCCCCCATGTCGGCGATCATCGCAAATTGCGGGGGAAATCGCCCCTGCGATCTGCGGCGTTACCGGGCTGATCGGGTCTCTGGGACCCGACTGCACAGTAATTTTGCATGATCCCGGTTGTAACAGACAGCCAGGACCATGCTGAAGTATAGGAGGGAGGTGGCAAGCCTGCCACCTCCTCCTATCCCCTGCGATTCGTTGTTTAGAACTAACCGACCAATCGCAGGGGGGGGGGGGGGCGGTTACTTCCTCCCGCCCTGCCCGGCCCCTGGAAGTCCGGAGAGAACGGGAGAACCCGGCAGGGGACGGGGGAGTGCTGGGGCCTGTCCCCGGTACTTAACTCGTCCCTGAAGACCCGGATGCCGGTGGCGGAGACGGCAGCGGTGGCGACAGGTGAGTGGATCTTCGACGGCATTGCGGGACCTTTGCAGCAGTCCAGACCGCCGTAAAGCGATCTGGACTGCTCCATCTGGTCCCCTTACACTACAACTCCCAGCATGCCCAGACAGCCCTTGGTGTCTGGGCATGCTGGGAGTTGCAGTTTTGACAACATATGGAGGTCAACAGTTTGGAGACCACTGTGCCCTTCCAGATGTTGCAAAACTACACATCCTTAGCATGCCCTTACTGTCCAGGCATGCTGGGAGTTGTAGTTCTGTAACATCTGGCCCTTCAGATGTTGCAGAACTACAACTCCCAGCATGCCTGGACAGTTTTGGCATACTGGGAGTTGTAGTTTTGCAACATCTGGAAGGGCACAGATTGGGAACCACTGTATTAGTGGTCTGCAAACTGTAGTCCTCCAGATGTTGCAAAACTACTACTCCAAGCATGCTGGGTGTTGTAGTTCGGCAACATCTGGCTCTAAAGATGTTGCTGAACTACTACTTCCAGCATGCCTGAGAATGCTTGGAGTTGTAGTTTTGCAACATCTGGAGGGCTACAGCTTGGAAACCACTACACAGTGGTCCCCAAACTGTTCTCCTCCAGCTGTTGCGTAACTACTACTCCCAATATGCCCTTCGGCTGTCTGGGCATGCTGGGAGTTGTGGTTTTGCAACAACTGGAGGCACACTGGTTGGGAAACATTGTCTGTTTCCTAATTCAGTGTTTCCCAACCCGTGTGCCTCCAGCTGTTGCAAAACTATAACTACCAGCATGCACTGATAGACCGTGCATGCTGGGAGTTGTGGTTTTGCAACAGCTGGAGGTCCGCCCCTGTGAATGTACAGGGTACACTCACATGGGCAGGGGGCTTACAGTGAGTATCAGGCTGCAAGTTTGCGATGCAGCAAATTTTGCGCGGCAGATCAAACTCGCTGTAATCCCCCCGCCCATGTGACTGTACCCTAAAAACACTACACTACACTACCACAAAATAAAATATGCTGGGAGTTGTAGTTTTGCAACTGCTGGAGGTTTCCCCCCCCCCCCTCCTGTGAATGTACAGGGTACATTCCATGGGCAGGGGGCTTACAGTGAGTATCAGGCTGCAAGTTTGCGATGCAGCAAATTTTGCGCGGCAGCTCAGACTCGCAGCGGGAAATTCGCTGTAATCCCCCACCCGTGTGACTGTACCCTAAAAACACTACACTAACACAAAATAAAATAAAAAGTAAAACACTACATATGCACATACCCCTACACATCCCCCCTCCCCTCCCCAATAAAAATAAAAAACCTCTGGTACGCCACTGTTTCCAAATTGGTGCCTCCAGCTGTTGCAAAACAACAACTCCCAGTATTGCCGGACAGCCGTTCACTGTCCAAGCATGCTGGGAGTTTTGCAACAGCTGGAGGCACTAACACACAATAAAGAGTAAAACCGAACATATACACCCCCTTACACTGTCCCCCCCCCCCCCCAATAAAAACTTTAAAGGTATTGTATGGCAGTGTTTCCAAAACGGAGCCTCCAGCTGTTGCAAAACAACAACTCCCAGCATTTCCGGACCGCCACTGACTGTCCAGGCATGCTGGGAATTTAACAACAGCTGGAGGCACCCTTTTTGGGAACCACTGGCGTAGAATACCCCTATGTCCTCCCCTATGCAAATCCCTAATTCAGGCCTCAAATGCACATGGCGCTCTCTCACTTTGGAGCCCTGTCGTATTTCAAGGCGACAGTTTAGGGCCACATATAGGGTATCGCCGTACTCGGGAGAAATTGCCTAACAATTTTTGGGGGGCTTTTTCTTCTTTCACCCCTTATGAAAAGGGGAAGTTGGGGTCTACACCAGCATGTTAGTGCAAAAAAATAAATGTTTTACACTAACATGCTGGTGTTGCCCTATACTTTTCATTTTGACTACGGAGATACCCCATATGTGGGCGCAAAGTGCACCATGTACATTTGAGGTGATTTGCACAGGGGTGGCTGATTGTTACAGCAGTTTTGACAAACGCAAAAAAAAAACAAAAAAAAACACATGTGACCCCATTTCGGAAACTACACCCCTCAAGGAATGTAATGAGGGGTGCAGTGAGAATTTACACCCCACTGGTGTCTGACAGATGTTTGGAACAGTGGGCTGTGCAAATTAAAAATGTTGTACAGCCCACTGTTCCAAAGATCTGACAGACACCAGTGGGGGGTAAATGCTCACTGTACCCCTTGTTACGTTCCTCATGGGGTCTAGATTCCAAAATGGTATGCCATGTGTGGGTTATTTTGCTGTCCTGGCACCATAGGGGCTTCCTTCTGCTATTAACCCTTGCAAAAATGTGAAATTTGGGGGGAAACACACATTTTAGTGAAAAAATAATAATTTTTTTACAAATGCAAAAGACATGAAACCCCTGTGGGGTATTAAGGCTCAATTTATTCCTTGTTATGTTCCTCAAGGGGTCTAGTTTCCAAAATGGTATGCCATGTGTTTTTTTTTGCTGTCTTGGCACCATAGGGGCTTCCTAAATGCGACATGCCCCCCGAGCAAAATTTGCTCTCAAAAAGCCAAATATGACTCCTTCTCTTCTGAGCATTGTAGTTCGCCCGTAGTGCCCTTCAGGTCAACTTATGGGGTACCTCCATACTCAGAAGAGATGAGGTTACAAATTTTGTGGGGTCTTTTCTGCTATTAACCCTTGCAAAAATTTGAAATTTGGGGGGAAACACATTTTTGTGAAAACATTATTTTTTTTTTTACATTTGCAAAAGTCGTGAAACACCTTTGGGGTATTAAGGCTCACTTAATTCCTTGTTACGTTCCTCGAGGGGTCTAGTTTCCAAAATGGTATGGCATGTGGGTGGTTTTTGCTATTCTGGCACCATAGGGGCTTCCTAAATGCAACATGCCCCCCAAAAACCATTTCAGAAAAACGTACTCTCCAAAATCCCCTTGTCGCTCCTTCGCTTCTGAGCCCTCTACTGCGCCTGCCGAACAATTTACATAGACATATGAGGTATGTGCTTACTAGAGAGAAATTGGTCTACAAATATAAGTATAAATTTTCTCCTTTTACCCCTTGTAAAAATTCAAAAATTGGGTCTACAAGAACATGCGAGTGTAAAAAATGAAGATGGTAAATTTTCTCCTTCACTTTGCTGCTATTCCTGTGAAACACCTAAAGGGTTAAAATGCTGACTGAATGTCATTTTGAATACTTTGGGGGGGGGTGCAGTTTTTATAATGGGGTCATTTGTGGGGTATTTCTAATACAAAGACCCTTCAAATCCACTTCAAACCTGAACTGGTCCCTGAAAAATAGTGAGTTTGAAAATTTTGTAAAAAATTGGAAAATTGCTGCTGAACTTTGAAGCCCTCTGATGTCTTCCAAAAGTAAAAACGTGTCAATTTTATGATGCAAACATAAAGTAGACATATTGTATATGTGAATAAAAATTATTTGGAATATCCATTTTCCTTACAAGCTGAGAGCTTCAAAGATAGAAAAATGCAAAATTTTCCAATTTTTCATCAAATTTGGGGATTTTTCACCAAGAAAGGATGCAAGTTACCACAAAATTTTACCACAATGTTAAAGTAGAATATGTCACGAAAAAACAATCTCGGAATCAGAATGATAACTAAAAGCATTCCAGAGTTATTAATGTTTAAATTGACTGTGGTCAGATGTGCAAAAAACGCTCTGGTCCTAAGGTGTAAAATGGCTGGGTGGTTAAAGGGGTTATCCAGGAAAAAAATGTTTTTTATATATCAACTGGCTCCAGAAAGTTAAACAGATTTGTAAATTACTTCTATTAAAAAACCTTAATCCTTTCAGTACTTATGAGCTTCTGAAGTTGAGGTTGTTCTTTGCTGTCTAAGTGCTCTCTGATGACACGTGTCTCCGGAAATGCCCAGTTTAGAAGCAAATCCCCATAGCAAACCTCTTCTAATCTGGGCGTATCCTGAGACACGTGTCATCAGAGAGCACTTAGACAGAAAAGAACAACCTCAACTTCAGAAGCTCATAAGTACTGAAAGGATTAAGATTTTCTAATAGAAGTAATTTACAAATCTGTTTAACTTTCTGGTGCCAGTTGATATATAAAAAAGTTTTTCCCTGGAATAACCCTTTAACCCCTTAAGGACGCAGGACGTAAATGTACGTCCTGGTGAGGTGGTACTTAACGCACCAGGACGTACATTTACGTCCTAAGCATAACCGCGGGCATCGGAGCGATGCCCGTGTCATGCGCGGCTGATCCCGGCTGCTGATCGCAGCCAGGGACCCGCCGGCAATGGCCGACGCCCGCGATCTCGCGGGCGTCCACCATTAACCCCTCAGGTGCCGGGATCAATACAGATCCCGGCATCTGCGGCGGTTCGCGATTTAAATGAACGATCGGATCGCCCGCAGCGCTGCTGCGGGGATCCGATCATTCATAACGCCGCACGGAGGTCCCCTCTCCTTCGTCCGTGCGGCTCCCGGCGTCTCCTGCTCTGGTCTGTGATCGAGCAGACCAGAGCAGGAGATGACCGATAATACTGATCTGTTCTATGTCCTATACATAGAACAGATCAGTATTAGCAATCATGGTATTGCTATGAATAGTCCCCTATGGGGACTATTCAAGTGTAAAAAAAAATGTAAAAAAATGTAAAAGTAAAAGTAAAAAAAAAGTGAAAAATCCCCTCCCCCAATAAAAAAGTAAAACGTCCGTTTTTTCCTATTTTACCCCCAAAAAGCGTAAAAAACATTTTTTATAGACATATTTGGTATCGCCGCATGCGTAAATGTCCGAACTATTAAAATAAAATGTTAATGATCCCGTACGGTGAACGGCATGAACGAAAAAAAATAAAAAAAGTCCAAAATTCCTACTTTTTTAATACATTTTATAAAAAAAAAAATTATAACAAATGTATTAAAAGTTTTTTATATGCAAATGTGGTATCAAAAAAAATTACAGATCATGGCGCAAAAAATTAGCCCCCATACCGCCGCTTATACGGAAAAATAAAAAAGTTAGAGGTCATCAAAATAAAGGGATTATAAACGTACTAATTTGGTTAAAAAGTTTGTGATTTTTATTAAGCGCAACAATAATATAAAAGTATATAATAATGGGTATCATTTTAATCGTATTGACCCTCAGAATAAAGAACACACATCACTTTTACCATAAATTGTACGGCGTGAAAACAAAACCTTCCAAAATTAGCAAAATTGCGTTTTTAGTTTTAATTTCCCCACAAAAATAGTGTTTTTTTGTTGCGCCATACATTTTATGATATAATGAGTGATGTCATTACAAAGGACAACTGGTCGCGCAAAAAACAAGCCATCATACTAGTCTGTGGATGAAAATATAAAAGAGTTATGATTTTTAGAAGGCGAGGAGGAAAAAATGAAAACGTAAAAATTAAATTGTCTGAGTCCTTAAGGCCAAAATGGGCTGAGTCCTTAAGGGGTTAAGGGGTACTCTGGTGGAAACCTTTTTTTTTTTTTTTTTTTTTTTTTAATCAACTGGTGCCAGAAAGTTAAACAGATTTGTAAATTACTTCTATTAAAAAATCTTAATCCTTCCACTACTTATTAGCTGCTGAATACTACAGAGGAAATGGTTTTCTTTTTGGAACACAGTGCTCTCTGCTGACATCATGACCACAGTGCTCTCTGCTGACACCTCTGTCCATTTTAAGAACTGTCCAGAGTGGGAGCTAATCCCCATAGAAAACATATGCTGCTCTGGACAGTTCCTAAAATGGAGAGACCACTGTGGTCATGATGTCAGCAAGAGCACTGTGTTCCAAAAAGAAAACCATTTCTTCTGTAGTATTCAGCAGCTAATAAGTACTGGAAGGATTAAGATTTTTTTAATAGAAGTAATTTACAAATCTGTTTAACTATCTGTTTAAGAGAGGGAGATAGTTCTGTTGAGAGAAGAGATAGTTCTGTTGTAAAAACTTTCTCTTTGCCTTAGCTCTTGACCTTTGATCTGTGCAACCTGATTTTGACCAGACTTCATGCTGTTTTTACTGTTACATTGACCCCCCTTTGCTGACCCTGGCCTGTCTGATATGTTGGTGTCCTATTATTTTATCTTGTACTGTTCCAGATTCTTGACTAAAGCTTCTGGACTAACTGTACTGTATTATAGATTACTGTCTGTACCCAGTAAGCAATTCCTTGACAGGTAATATAGGTACATCATGTGTAAGTCTTAGTCAGCATTCCTTGTTCAACAGGAAAGGAGGGTCCTTTAAATAATCCAATTCACTTGAACATCATCAATCTAAACTTATTAAAGAAAGTCTATCTTAAATAGGTTTTCCAAGAAAAAACAATTGGTGGTCCTATCCTAAGGACAGGCCATCAATAGTTGATTGACAGGGGGACAATCAGTTGTTCGATTCCCACACTACACTGGGAATGGAACTGAAAGCATTTAGCTCTGTACTTTGTGTAGTGGCCATGCTGGGGTAGTGGCTATGCCTAAGCTCCAATTGAATATAATAGAAGCTGAACCCCAAAACCACGCTAATCAACTATTTATGGCCTATCTTGTGGACATGCCGTCAATAGTTTTTTCCTGGAAAACTAATTTAAGCTGACAATGCACTAGAGGTTTTGAATGGCTGAAAATGCAGTTTTAGGTATTTTCTGCTGAGCACAAACAAGCATGACTAATGTCGAACTAAGCCAAATGACTGTAAAAAATTTGATCTGACTTTTTCATTGTCTAATGTTGAACTCACAAGATCACAAGACACAGATCTGCATCCTAAATTAGTGTTGAGCGGCATAGGCCATATTCGAATTCGCGAATATTCGCGAATATATGGACGAATATTCGTCATATATTCTCGAATATTCGCATATTCGTTATAATCTCGTTTTATTTTCGCATATGCGAAACTTTGCGTATGCGAAAACCAACATATGTGAAAATTAGCATATACAAAATTAACATACACGAAAATTCGCATATGTGAAAATTAGCATATGCAAATTTTCGCATATGCGAAGTTTCGCACGTCAGTCTCACACACTAGTATTACAGCCTTCTTTACACCACACAAGCTGGAAGCAGAAAGGGGTGATCACTGTGATGTGTACTGTGAAGAAAAAAAACAAAAACAAAAACGAATATTCGTAATTACGAATATATAGCGCTATATTCGCGAATTCGCGAATATGCGATATTCGCGAATAATATTCGAATTGCGAATATTCGCGAGCAACACTATCCTAAATTAAAAGCCCAGACTAGACCATAGCTCATGGTAGAGATCACTCTGGGATTTCTTGTTTTAACTTATGACATTGTTATCCAAAACATCAACTTTTATAGATAACCCATGAACAACTACCTGTTCAGAAAATGGTCATCTCAAATCTCTAGTGTATGGCCAAATTAATTTTGTACTAGTACTAATAATAATAATAATTATTATTGTTAATATTTATATAGCGAAAACACATTCTGCACCACATATACATATAAAAGACAAAATATCAGACATATTAACAAAAGGAGTAAAGGCCCTACTCATGAGATCTTACAATCTATGTAGGATGAAGTTGAAACAAAAGGCAAAACTTGCTTTGTTGATACAATGGTCCAGCCATGTTTTATAAATAGGGCAGTTAACATAAAGGTGGGTGAACCAGTCACCAGACAGTCTTTTCATGTGCATAGAGCTTTGGGGGACACTGCCAAATTATAGTGGGGGTGGAGGCAAAGTGATAGTAGGGAAGACCAATTAGGGAATGTTGTAGAGATGTGTCTTTAGGGGATGTTTTTAAACTGTAGATGTTGGGTATAAGTCTGATGGTTAGGGGCATTAATAACTGGTTGCAGCACAAGCAAAGTCTTGGAGACAAACTGAAAGGTTTGAATTAAAGATGATGCTAGTTTTAGATCATAAGCTGAGTGGAGAGCACTTGTAGGTTGGTAGACAGATAAGGGATAAAATGGAAACATATCCAATATCTGGACGTCAAGTTAGACCTATGCATTCAACATATGACAGTTCCTTGTTGATTTCATGTTTAAGAGCATTATGTCATTGAAAGTAATTTATATGGGTTCTTAGAAATTGTGTGGACCAGAAACAGACATATCAGGGCTTTAAGTTGTACATTGCTGTTTTCAAATTAACAAGATTATGTTCCTAAATGAGAAGGCCTTTCTATTTGAATTCCTGGCACAAGAGGAAAGAGAATTAGGGCAATAAACTCCCTATTAAGGAATAAGATATGGCTTGTTCCTTCACATGTCAGAGCACCACGTGTGGACTAAGAGAGTCTGTTCTTTGCACAGAAGACAACCTTTTTCCATGCCCCTATCTGGATGTAGGCCATATAGACAGCCATTAGTAGTCGCCAAGCAACACAAGTGCCTTTTAAAATTTACCTCTTGAAGAAAAAAAAAAGAAATAGAAACTATGGCAGCAATTTGATTTTCTTATACCAAAAATCTCAAAATACACCTGGAGTTTAAGTAACTGGTTTGACTCAATTGATTGTCAACCTGAAGTGAAGTAAGCCTATGTTCATAATTTTAGAAACAGATTACCTTCCACATAAAGCCTACAGCACTATCTTGTTGGCACTTTACTAAATAACACTTTTAGATACATAAATATCAAACTACAATAAGAATGTGTATAGAAGGCTTGTTAACGGTATTCTCTGTAGAAAATAATTTATTACTTTAATATTAACTTATTAGAGGCACCCATTTTAGTTTGTTGGACCTCCTTTGGCCTACTCAGCCACAGGAATTTGGCAAAGATTCAACTAGGTGTTGACATTGTTCCTCAGAAATTTTTGATCCATGTAGACAGAATAGTTTTTTGCAGTTGCCACATATTATATGGAGGTCCTGACATATGGAGCCCATTCTACCTTATCCCAAAAAAAACTACAGGATTAGGATCTGAGGACTGGCAAGATAGGAAAACAGTTGTATAAAACAGTTGTATTTCTATAACGGACCCATGATTTTTGAATCCTTGGGGCATGCTACACGGTCCTGCTGAAATAGCTGCGCTGAAGAGATAAACCTTAGATAAGCTTTACTGTCCAAATGTCTATCTACAGGTATCAGAACACCCAGGTTGTACCAAGAAAACATTCTCCATATCATTCAACATTTACCAGTCTGAACTGTTGACCTGACAGGAAAGGTTGATGGATTCATTCTGCTTGTGTCAAATTCTTACCGTCTCTTCAGCTATAGAAATCTTGATTCATAAGACCATGCATCATTTTCCACTGCTCAGTGCACTTTTGCACTTTTTTGCCCACTTGAGACTTATGTGAATAAAGAGGTCCTTTCTTATATATCTTACCCTTGGCAGATACCAAATACATGCAGCTAATTATATGGTACAGGACCCAACTACCTCCACCTCTAAGGACGTGCAAACATGGGATCATTTTGCTAGAGGAAAGTGATTGGATTCTATCATTAGAAGCTTTACACCTGAAATATGCCAGATGAGCTGACAGTTTACTTCAACATGTATATATGCAGTAGTAAAGATTGGTTTGCAATGTCTTATAGAAGATGCTTTAGTGAAGGTTATAATTCCATTCTCAACAGGTCATCTTACTCTTCATGCTGGCATAACACTGTGCTAAGGAGCACATTCTTCCAGCATCTATTTTATTTGCTACCTATTGCTTTCATATACTTCTCAACATTGATATTGCAAAAAGGACAAGCCTTAAATGAGATATCTCATGTATTTGCTTCCTGTTGCTTACTTATGCTTCTCAACATTGATATTGCAAAAGAACAAGCCTTAAAGAGATATCTCATGTACAAATATTTTTACTATAATGCCTGGGCTGCCTGCAAATAAAACAATAAACAGGACTCACCTGTTGCAGCTCCTCTGGTGTCCTGGTATCTTGCTATGCTCCTCCGCTGCAGTCTTCTTCCTGGTCCGGCTGTGGTCAGCGTGTCACACTGCCGCACAGCCTATTGCCAGCCGAGGTGGAACATTGCTGGAGCAGGGGATTTGCTGACAGGTATTGTGATGCGCTGCCCAGGGCTGGACCAAAAGAAGACGGGGAGGAGGAGTGGAGTGAGAAACCAAGACACTGGGGGAGCAGCGGCAGGTGAAAAATTGTGTACATGAGACTTATTCTTTAAAGGGGTACTCCACCCCTAAATATCTTATCCATTATCCAAAGCATAGGGGATAAGATGTCTGATTGTGGGGGGTCTGGCAGCTTGGATCTCCGGTTCAGCACCGCAGATGACATCACACCACTCCTCCTCCATTCATGTCTATGTGAGGGAATGTGATGGCTCGTACACGCCCCCTCCCATAGACATGAATGGAGGGGGCGTGACGGCGGTGGGAACCCTTCATCCGGCATGGAGCGGAGTTCTCTTTGTGCATCAAATTACGGGGTGCCACACCGGAGATTGCAGGTCGTCCCAGTGGCTGGATACCCCCCCCAACCCCCTGCCCATGCAGTCAGACAACTTATCCCATATCCTTTGGATAGGATAGATAGGATAAGATGTTTGGGGGCAGAGTACCCCTTTAAGGTTATGCAAATCAAGGAAGTAGCAGGGATTGCTAAGGTCTGCAAATTATTACATTTTCAGAAATTGGATCAAGTCAATACAGTATGATTATGCAATGTCTCCTATTCATCAATGTGTCAGTTACCGACACTTGTTACAAATTAAAAGGAACAGAATCCTTAAAGGGGTATTCTAGTGGAAAACTTTTTTTTTTCAACTGGTGCCAGAAAGTTAAACAGATTTGTAAATTACCTCTATTAAAAAATCGTAATCCTTCCAGTACTTATTAGCTGCTGAATACTACAGAGGAAATGGTTTTCTTTTCGGAACACAGTGCTCTCTGCTGACATCTCTGTCAATTTTAGGAACTGCATATGTTTGCTATGTGGATTTTCTCCTACTCTGGACAGTTCTTAAAATGGACAGAGATCTCAGCAGAGAGCACTGTGCTCATGATGTCAGCAGAAAGCTCTGTGTTCCAAAAAGAAAATAATTTCTTCTGTAGCATTCAGCAGCTAATAAGTACTGGCAGGATTAAGATTTTTTAAAAGAAGTAATTTACAAATCTTTTTAACTTTCTGGCACCAGTTAAACAGTCCACCGGACTACACCTTTAAACCGAGACCTTGGTTTATGTATTTCTGCCCATGGTGCTCATAATCAAGACATTTTATTAACATGTGTATCCTGCGATTTCTATAATCCCATGACTTTTCCTTATTGGTCTTGCAATTTTAATGTTGAGGAGTGTAGACCCAATGTATTTAGTAGTTGTCCAAAAATCACTAATAGAGATAATAAAAAAAAAAATGTATTCGGCCGATTCGCCGAATTTTCAGAAAAAATTTGTTTCAAACCAAATTTATTCGCGGTGAATTGCTATAAAAAATGGTTATTTCTAGCCTACAGAGAGGCTCAATAGGGGTGTAGAACACTTTGCCTTGTCCTAAAACGCATAGGGAGTGTGCTGTGTTAGTGAAATTGTAAGGATCCGGACTCGTAGCAGGAAGCAGGTACAGGAGGTGGATCCTCTGTGCCAGGCAATAACGTGTGCCGTAGTGTTGAGCAGCATAGGCCATATTCGAATTTGCGATATTTTGCAAATATATGGAGGAATATTCGTCATATATTCGCTAAATTTGCATATTTGTAATATTCGCATTTTATTTTTGCATATGCGAAAATTTGCATATACAAAAATTTGCATATGCGAAAATTCGCATCTGCAAATTTTCACATATGCGAAAATAAAACACCAGTCTCACACAGTAGCATTAGAGCCTTCTTTATACCACACAAGCTGGAAGCAGAGAGGGATGATCACTGTGATGTGTACTGTGAAAAAAAAAACCAAATATTCATAATTGCGAATATATAGTGCTATATTCGCGAATATTCGTGAATTCGCGAATATGGGATATTCGCGAATAAAATTTGCATTGCGAATATTCACGAGCAACACTAGTGGGCCGTACCGGAGGATCGGTTCTAAGGCGTTACTGGTTTTCACCAGAGCCCGCGGCAAAGCGGGATGGACTTGCTGTGTAACTCCCAAGTCGTATCCTCTGGTAGCGACTCAACCTCTCTGGCAGCTGAGACTGGCATAGTACAGAAGGGTCAGGCAGAGGCGGAGTCAGGGCAGGCAGCAAAGGTTCTCAGGCGGTAGTCGTTAGCAACGGGATCGGCAACAGGCAGGGATTACACAATAAACGCTTTCTCTAGGGCACAAGGGCAACAACGACCCAGCAAGGGCAGGAAGGGGCAGGGTACATTTATAGGAACTGTTTTATTATTGGATTGGACCAGGCACCAATCAATGGTGCACTGACCCATTAAATTTTACACAGCCGGCGCGCGCGCCCTATAGTGCAGGGATGCGCGCGCCGGGGACCATATGTCAGGGGAGAAGTTGAGACAGCCGGAGCAGGCGCAGGTAAGTGAAGATGGGACGCGGGACGCCCGCGGGGACATCCCGCAGCGCGGACCGCGTCCCCGCCGGAGACAAAACAGAAATGTGCCCGGTCAGTGCGTCTCACCTGGGCACTCTGCAGGGGCAAACGCAGTGAGCGCTCAGGTCCAGGAGCAGGGACCGGGGCGCTCAGCGTTACAGCACCTTTGGTCTCCCCCTTCTCTTGATACCCTGAAACCTGAGGATGAGATTGGGTTCCAAGATGTTTTCCTCAGGCTCCCGTGATCTCTCCTCAGGACCGCAACCCCCCCAGTCGACTATAAAAAATCTTCTCCCCCTGACCAACTTAGAGGCCAAAATCTCCCGAACGGAGAAGACATCCGAGGTATTGGATACAGGTGTGGGAGGAAGATTCTTGGGAGAAGTGATTGAACACTGCAGGCTTGAGAAGGGAGACATGAAAACAGTTAGGGATTCTAAGAGAGGAAGGGAGGTGGAGCTGGTAGCACACTGGGTTTATCCTCTTCTTGACTCTGTAGGGTCCCAAGTAGCGAGGACCTAGCTTATAATTAGGGACCCTGAAGCGGATGTACCTCGAGGAAAGCCAAACTCTGTCCCTGGGAACCAGGACAGGAGGAGACCGACGCTTCTTGTCCGCTTGGGTCTTCATGCGGGAAGAAGCCTGTTGTAGGGAGAGGCGCGTTCCGCGCCAGATGGAAGCAAAATCCTGCACAAGGTCATCCACTGCAGGTACACCAAAGGATCTAGGACAATGGCAGAGGTGGCAGAGGATGACGGCCGTAAACCATGAAGAAGGGAGACTTGTTGGTGGCAGAAGAGTCCTTGTGGTTATAGGAGAATTCCGCCCACGGGAGGAGGTCGACTCAGTCATCATGGCGGGAGGAGACGAAGTGACGAAGATAATCGCTCAAAATTTGATTTATTTGCTCCACTTGGCCGTTGGTTTGGGGATGATATGACGAGGAGAAATCCAACTTGATTTTAAGCTGTCCACAGAGGGCCCTTCATAATTTGGACACAAATTGTACCCCTCATATTGTCAGAGACAATATGCGAGGGTAGACCATGCAAACGGAAGATGTGCCGTAAGAAATGCTTAGCCAACTGTGGCGCAGATGGTAAGGCTGGCAATGGGATAAAGTGCGCCATCTTAGAAAAGCGGTCCACGACGACCCAAATTAGTTTTGCCGTGTGATGGTGGCAAGTCCGTAACAAAGTCCATAGCGATGTGGGACCATGGGGACTCCGGTACAGGGAGAGGCTGGAGAAAACCGGCGGGTCTCTTGCGAGGGGTCTTGCACAAATTCAGAGATGTCCTTTTCAAAGGATGGCCACCAATATCTTCTGGAGATCAGTTGTACAGTTTTCCGGACACCAGGATGTCCTGCGAGTAAAGAAGAATGCCCCCCCTTAAGAACTTTCAGGCGTTGACAGGGAGAAACAAAGGTCTTCCCTGGAGGAAGATTACGCAAGTCAACAGGAGCCACGGTGACCAAACATTCCGGAGGTACAATGTGCTGTGGCTTGACTTCATCTCGAGAGACATCAGAAGAGCGGGAAAGAGCATCTGCTCTGATGTTCTTTTTATTCGCTGGACGAAAGTGGATCAGGAAATTAACTCTGGCAAAAAGTAGAGACCAGCGAGCTTGGCGGGGGTTTAGTCTCTGAGCAGACTGAAGGTATAATAGGTTTTTATGATCTGTATAGATGTTCACGGGATGTACAGATCCTTCGAGTAAGTTTCTCCGCTCCTCCAGAGCCAACTTGATGGCGAGTAGTTCTGTATCTCCTATGGAATAATTTCTCTCTGCGGGAGAGAAAGTCTTCGAGAAAAACCCACAGGTAACCGATTTGCCTTTCAGAGACTTTTGCGTGAGCACGGCACCAGCACCCACGGAGGAGGCATCTACCTCAAGGTAGAAAGGTTTAGTAGGATCAGGCCTGGACAGGACTGGAGCGGAGGCAAAGGCAGACTTGAGAGCGCAGAAGGCCTCCTCGGCCTGAGGAGGCCAAGACTTCGGATTGGCCCCCTTCTTGGTCAAGGCCACGATAGGTGCCACAAGGGTAGATTAATGCGGGATGAACTGTCTGTAGTAGTTATCGAATCCGAGAAACTGCTGTATGGCCTTAAGGCCAGAGGGACGAGGCCAGTCCAAGACTGCAGAAAGCTTGGCAGGGTCCATTTGTAGTCCTTTGGCGGAAATGATGTAGCCCAGGAAGGGAAGACTGGTGCGGTCAAAAAGGCACTTTTCGAATTTAGCATAGAGACGGTTCTTCCTAAGACGGGAGAGTACAAGGCGGACATGCGCACGGTGTTGATCCAAATTTGAAGAGAAAATGAGGATATCATCCAGATAAACTACCACACAGGTATAGAGCAGGTCTCTGAAGATATCGTTAACGAACTCTTGGAAGACGGCTGGAGCGTTGCAGAGTCCAAAGGGCATGACTAAATCCTCAAAATGACCATCTCGGGTATTAAAAGCCGTATTCCACTCATTTCCCTCTCGAATCCGAATGAGATTGTAGGCCCCTCTGAGATCTAGCTTAGTAAAGTACTTGGCGCCTTGAATACGGTCAAAGAGTTCTGCAACCAGAAGAAGAGGGTAACGGTTCTTAATAGTGACGTTGTTGAGTCCCTGATAGTCAATGCACAGCCGAAGAGTACTGTCCTTCTTAGAGACGAAAAGAAACCTGCTCCGGCAGGGGATGGGGATTTCCTGATAAACCCTCTCTGCAAATTCTCTCGGATGTACTCCAACATGGCGAGTGTCTCTGGAGGAGAAAGAGAGTAGATCCTGCGGCAGCAAAGGATGTCCTGGCGGGAACCGAAATCTGCACCGATACAGTAATATGTGGAGAGGAGGTATTAACACCTAGCAACGCCTCTCCAACACTGACTAGGTGCGCGCGTTTCCCTGGAGCGGTAGACGGAGAGGACAGTCTTTTAGGAAGGGCTCAGCACTAGCACAATACAAACAGAGGTTCTCGTTTCTGCGACGGTTCCTTTCTTGAGTGGTCAGGCGAGACCGATCCACCTGCATGGCTTCCTCGGGAGGCCCAGTTGAGGGTTGCGGTGGATGCTGGAAGATAGGAGCCAAACGAGAAAAGCGCCTGGGACGAGCACTTTTTCCTGAAGAAGTTCCTCACGTCTCTCAGCAAAACGCAGATCAATCCTGGTGGCCAAGTGGATGTGGTCACTCAGGTTGGAAGGTACTTCTCGTACGGCCAGAACATCCTTTATAGTGCCGGACAAGCCTTTCTTGAACGTAGCACAGAGCGCTTCATTATTCCAGGAGAGTTCCGAAGCCAGGGTACGGAAACGGATGGTGTAATTGCCCACAGATGAACTCCCCTGGGACAAGTTCAGTAAAGCAGTCTCAGCAGAGGAAGCCCGGGCTGGCTCCTCAAAGACACTCCGGAATTCCTGGAAGAAACTCAGGACACTTGCAGTGGCTGGATCGTTGCGGTCCCAAAGCGGTGTAGCCCAGGCCAGGGCCTTCTCAGAAAGCAGGCTAATAACAAACACCACCTTGGCTCGCTCAGAGGGTAACTGGTCGGCCAACATCTCAAGATGAAGAGAGCATTGAGATAGGAATCCGTGGCACAACTTGGGATCACCGTCGTATTTGGCCGGCATGGACAAACGGACTCTGGAACAGGAGGCGGCCGCTGGCTGTGGTGGTGAAGCAGGTGCAGGTGGAGGTGGCGGTTGCTGCAGAGCTGGTAGAAGTTGCTGCAACATGGAGGTCAACTGCGCCAGCTGTTGACCTTGCTGGGCGATCTGCTGCGACTGCTGAGACACATCGTAGTAAGGTCAGCGACACTTGCCGGATCTTACTGTAAGGATCCGGACTGGTAGCAGGAAGCAGGTACAGGAGGTGAATCCTCTGTGCCAGAGAGGCAATGGCATGGGCCGTACCGGAGGATCGGTTCTAAGGCGTTACTGGTTTTCACAAGAGCCCGCCGCAAAGCGGGATGGACTTGCTGCGGTGGTAACTCCCAGGACATATCCTCCGGTAGCGACTCAACCTCTCTGGCAGCTGAGACTAGCGTAGTACAGAAGGGTCAGGCAGAGGCGGAGTCAGACATAGCAAAAGGTCAGGGGAGGCAGCAAAGGTTCTCAGGCGGTAGTCCTTAGCAACGGGAACAGGCAGGGATTACACAATAAACGCTTTCTCTAGGGCACAAGGGCAACAACGATCCAGCAAGAGCAGGAAGGGGCAGGGTACATTTATAGGAACTGCTTTATTATTGGATTGGACCAGGCACCAATCAATGGTGCACTGGCCCTTAAAATTTTACACAGCCGGCGCGCGCACGCCCTATAGTGCAGGGACACGCGCACCGAGGACCACATGTCAGGGGAGAAGTTGAGACAGCCGGAGCGGGCGCAGGTAAGTAAAGATGGGATGCGCGCGTGAACATCCCGCAGCGCGGACCGCGTCCCCGCCGGAGACAGAACAGAAGTGTCCCCGGTCAGTGCGTCTGACCGGGGCACTCTGCGAGGGCAAACGCAGTGAGCGCTCCGGTCCAGGAGCAGGGACCGGGGTGCTCAGCGTTACAGAAATAATACTGTTATTCAGTGTGACATGCAGATTTCAGGCATTGCTATTAGAATCACTGCAACAGAGTGTCTGGATGTGGCAGATTTTTAATGTAATTTTTATTTAATTTAATTTGAATTTATCTTAATTTTTTGATTACCCATTCTGGTGAGCATCGAGCTGGCGGTCCTCCGTCTGGTGAGAGACCACCTGTTCCAAACCCTGCCTTTCAGCACCCCCCTGACTGTGAAAGTGCAAATGTTTCATTTAATCAGTTATGGTTCATTGTTATTGCTCCAAGCTGTTTCACTGGATTCTTGTGATAATTCCACTGGTAATATGACATCGACGACCATAGGGCCTCAGTCTTGAAAACATAACATCGATTTTTTTAAATTAAAATTTAAGATTTATGTTAGATTCCCAAGTTTAATGTCCCGTTGTTTACTTTGAACTAATACTGAATGACCACAAAACCCAATCTAACAAGGAGTCATATGGCGGCACAATGACAGAGCCTAGAGGCAGCAGCATAATCTGACAGAATGATACAGCCTGGAATTGGCGGCAGCAACAGGAGACCATATAGTGGCTGAATGACACAGCCTGGAGCTGGCGGCGGCATGAGGAGACAACAGAGCTTCACAATCCCTAAGATTAAAAGATGAATTTTCAAATTTTAATTCCAGATTTATGGTAGCTAGTGCTACCATAAAAGCCCAGCAGCATCAGTAAACCATATAGTGGCTGAATGACACAGCCTGGAGCTTGCAGCAGCATGAGGAGACAATAGGGCTTCACAATCCCTAAGATTAAAAGATGAATTTTCAAATTTAAATTGAAGATTTATGGTAGCTAGTGCTACCATAACATTTTTTAGGTAATGTCCCAGGCCCAGCAGCATTAGTAAACCATATAGTGGCTGAATGACACAGCCTGGAGGTGGTGGAAGCATGAGGACACCATACAGTGGCGGATCTTCAAGGTGTGTTGGCATGGTCATGTCAAGGTATGCCACCACCTTCTGGTTCAGGTCCAGCTCCAGGTCTACCTGCTGCTGATGAGTTGCTTCACTATGCGAGTGAAGAAAGGTACTCATCAGCGACTGTAGACTCAGACTGCTGCTGATGGAGCTGGTACTGCTCCTGCCAACCCACCCCTCCCCAGCAGCCATGGCAGTGGAAGGTGAGCGCAGTCAGACCTGCGAGAGGATGGACGATGGCGCCGATAGACATTAGCCAACTGACTACGTAGGATGTCTCTGTAGTAGGTCAGTTTGTCCTCCCTCTCAGTGGGTGTAAAAAAGGACCCATTTTGTGGCGGTAGCGAGGGTCCAATAAGGGAGAGAGCCAGAAGTCATCCCGCTGCCGAATGGTGACAATTCGGCAGTCACTAGACAAGCAAGTGAGCATGCATTGTGCCATTTGTGCAAGTGACTTGGAGGGATTCCCTGCCTCAATCTCCACTGGATTCTGCCATGGTGTGTCTGGGTTCTCTGTCTCGCCTTCCGCATAACCCTCTGGCTGCTCCTCCTCTCCTGTCCGATGACTAGATAAACTGCTTATTTCGCGAAACCTAAACTGTGTTCCACTGTGCCCCTCCACCTCCTCCTCCAGTTCAGCCCCCACAGGGCTCATGTGGCCGTGAGATGTAGGCGCCACGTCCCCAGTGCCCTGACCAGCCATAGTTTCCAACACGTGTTGTAGGAAATGAAGCAGTGGAATGATGTCGTTCATCCCATACTCCTGGCGACTGACTAATAATGTGGCTTCCTCAAAGGGCCTGAGCAAACAGCTGGTGTCACGTATGAGCTGCCACTTTTTGACATTGAAGTTACACAGGGGAGTACCTCTATCTGCTAGGATCATCAATAAATCGGTGATGGCTTTTCTCTGTTTGTATAATCGGTCCAACATATGGAGTATGGAATTCCAGCGTGCGGCAACGTCGCAAATGAGACTGTTGGGGGATACCATTCTGAAGCTGCAGCTCAAGGAGGGTGTGCTTTGCGATGTACAAATGGCTGAAGTGCATGCAAAGTTTCCTTCCCATTCTTAGGATGTCTTGCAAATGGGGGGAATGCTTCAGGGAACTGCTTGACAACCAGATTGAACACGTGTTTCATGCAGCGCACATGGCTCAGCCTTCCTGATCTCAGCGCAGACAAGATGTTCTTCCCGTTGTCAGTCACCATGGTTCCCATTTCCAGTTTTCGTGGAGTAAGTCATGCTCCGTTTTCTTTATGAATTACTTTTAGCAGTTCCTCCCCTGTGTGACTCCGTTCTCCAAGGCAAAGTATGTGAAGAACAGCGTGACACCACCGTGCCCAGCACACATGGAATGCTGAAGGGGCACTGAGACTTGTCTGTGCAGTGGAGGCTGAGGACACGGTGGAGGATGAGGAGGTGAAGTTGCACACTATCACAGGACCAATGGCTTGAGAGCATGGGGAAGGAAGCGGCGTGACCTGTCCAATTTGGTGTTGTGGCTGTGCAGGAACCACATTCACCAAGTGGGCCGTAAAGGACATGTATTTTCCCTGACCATAGTTTCAGCTCCAGACGTCGGTGCTGCCATGCACTTTGGTACACGTCAAAAGGCTCAAGGACTGGCCCACCTTCTGTTCCACAAAATTGTGCAGGGCTGGTACTGCCTTCTTCGCAAAGAAATGACGGCTTGGGACTCTCCTCCTCAGCTCGGCACAAGCCATCTGAAAGGTGCAGAGTCCACCACTTGAAAAAGGAGGGACTGCAGCACCAGCAACTTGGACAGGAGCACATTCAGCTTCTGTGCCGTTGGATGAGTGGGCGCATACTGTTGTCTCTTGGACATGGCTTCGCCGATGGATTGCTGGTGGAATGACTAAAAGTAGGAGGAGCAGGAGAATCTGGAGTGACATAAACAGGGTATGACACACAGCTCCCTTCGGCTGAGGTGGTGGAGCCTTGGCTGGCTGAAAGAGGGAGCGGAGTGCCACTGGGTGATGCAGTAGGCTGGACCACTACATCGGAGCGATGGTTCTCCCCTGCCGCTTTATGGTGGCGCAGCATATGTTGATGCAAGGCTGTGGTGCCAACATTGGGACCCTGACCATGCTTCATCTCCTGCTGACACATCTTGCATGTGGCTACGTTAACCACCTCTGGATGCTTGATGAAAAACTGCCACACCGCCGAGTAGCTGATTTTCCCACCAACAGTCCGCACTAATTGAATGCTACTGCCGTCATCTCCAGGAACCCCTGTTTTACTACCTCCCGGGAAGGTAGGCTGCTTTGAAACAGGTGGTCTCCCCCAGGCACGTTTGGCTCCAGAATTTCCACTTCTGCCATCACGCTGACTGCCAACCATGCTACCACCTTTCTGGCTCAGCTGCTGCCTCACGGGCAACCTGCAACCCTCTTCTCCTGATGAGGATGAAGCCCCTTCTTCACCCAGCTCACAATTGTGATTGGCTTCATTATCATCAACAAGTGTCTGCACGTCACTGAAGTCCTCCTCAGGTTTCTCAACAGTGTCTGCATCAGGACCCTGAATGCTGTCAACACCCCCTCCCACGCCACTATCCTCATCACTACTTGCCCGCCTAGCGGAGGAAGCGGCAGATGTCTCCTCCACTTCTTAGCTGGGCCGTAGCTGCTTACTGTCCTCTATTAGATCGTCCTCACTGAATAGTGGAGTTGAACCCACAGCAGAAGATACTTCTTTAGGGGAGGGAGCAGCATAGGACAGAGGCAATGGGAGGACAGGGACTGCTCCCGTGCCATGCCAACTAAGGGTTGTGTCTGAGGAACCCACCAACTGTTGACTGGGGGTATCAGATGTCACTTGTGATGAAGTGGATGTCCAAGTTAACCAATAGATGACGGCAGATGGGTTGCAGGTCGAGACACGACCGCTAGCTAATACCGGGAGATCAGGCCTCTCACTGCGACTCCTGCTGCCAATCGCCCCTAGTCTGCTGTGACCTCTGCCTGCGCCTGATGAATTTAGGCCTCTGTGCACTTCCTGGCACTTCTCTGCCTGACATACTTAATGCGTATATGAGGTGAGTACAATACGCTTCACTATGATTAAAACAGTATTTGTCTAGAACAGCAGCAGGTGTGTACTTTTGCTGTCCTTTCACAGTATCTAGGCCCTTGAGAGTTTAACAGGTACAATATAGTACACCACTCAGATGTAGGTATGTGGTATGCACTTATAAGGGCAGAAAAATGCGCTGCAGTATGCTTAAAAAGTATTGGTGTAAAACACCAGCAGGTGATTACTTTTGCCTGGCCTTTCACAGTATCTAGGCCCTTGACACATACTACTTAGATGTACGTATGTGGTATGCACTTATGAGGGCAGAAAAAAGCGCTATAGTACGCTTAAAAAACGTAGTTGTGGACCAGCAGTACACAACAGTTGCTGTGTACTAAACCCAAAATTGCGCTCTCTCAAAGACTATTAGGAATGAAATTTGTTGCGTAACAAAGACACAGAGTTGCGCTAAAAACATATTCCTCCCTCCACTGATAAGGTTTCTCCAGCTGAGCCAGCTGTGTTGCCTCATTGTTCAAACGTATGAGGCAACACACAGCTCTCTGCCCCTCTCTGTAATACAATGCTGTAGAAAATGACTGGGAGGCTAATCGCTGCAGTAAAAGTGCCCTGCTCTCTGTCCAACAGAACACTGACATGACTAGGAGTTGAAACACTTCTTGAAAAAGCTTGTCTGTGTAACACATAGCACTGTCCTATCTCTCTGCAGTGAAAGAATGAAGTGACTAGCCGGAATATGGCTGCCGATTATATAGGGCTGTGACATCACAGGGGTGACTGGCTGCTGATAGGCTGCATGTGATTCAGGGTCATCCCGCCTACCCTTGTTCCCGCCTTCCCAGGATTCCTTTGCCCATGTCCTCACATGTGGATCCATTATCCATCGGGCTTCTTTCCTAAGTAAAACCTGGTGCCTATCTTCTCCATTTGACGGGACATTGATTGTTTCAAATCCAGCGAACATCACACTGGTGGGATCCGCTCCGTGATAGGTGCGGATATGGGAGATAAAACGCGTGGCTCCCACATCAGTGCGAATAGAGCGCAAATGTTCCTTAACGCGCATTTGCAATTTTCTTATAGTTTTGCCTACATAGTAATATCCGCACGGACAAATTAAACAGTAGACAACGTAGTTAGTTTGACACGTTATCAACTGGTTAACTATTATCTGAGTGTCTCCTAGTCTGAACATAGACTTAACTAAATTTTGTCGGCAAATGCTACAGTTATGTCACCGACAGGAAATTGCAAGTGTCACAACTGTAGCATTTGCCGACAAAATTTAGCTTTACTGAGAGAGTAGTGGATGCATGGAATAGTTTTCCTACAGAAGTGGTAACTGCAAATGCAGTGAAGGAATGTAAGCATGTATGGGCTAGGCATGAGGCTATCCTTCTATAAGATAAGGCCAGAGACTATTCATATTATTCAGAATATTGGGCAGACTAGATGGGCCGAATGGTTCTTATCTACTGAACCCTTCTATGTTTCTATGCGGTGGGCCTCAAAATCGCAGGGTGCGCTATTACTGCGAGGCAATAGTACTAACTACTAAGCCACCAAGCTGTCAATTGTTTAATTCCAGAAAATATGTTATATTTGTATTATGTATTGATATAAAATGTGCATTAGTGTTTAATTCTCAATAGATTTCCAGAATACAAATATGACAACGTATATTTTAGTAGATGTCAGTCAATAATGTATTTCTAATGCCAAGGAACCTTGTATGTACTAATAACCTAGAATGCCTTCTACAGATGCTGAACAATAATAGTTTTTTAGAGTCAAAATATTTTCAGACTACAGTAGAGACAATCTTATTGCTAGAGCTCCTACCTCTACTGAGACACCACTGGAGGCTGCAGATAAGGACTTTACTGCAGCGGGGAATGGATCAACCAGACACCAGTTTCCTTCCTGACCATTTCAGTACAATGGGCCTAGACTTATGTAGAGAGTGCATGAAAAGCATGGAATTAGATGTCACCGATAACCAAGCTTTATTGTTTTAGTTCATATTATTGTGCACTGTATGAATACCACTTACAGCTCATGAAAGTATAGTATTATGTAGCAGTATGTGGTAAAAAATAATAATAATGTATGTTATAATAAGGAATGCATTGTTTAAATGGGCACTGTCAGATACAATAACATTTTATATGTTGTACATATACTTCATAAGAAAATGTTATTTCCTTTTTTATCCTGGCTTATAAAATCATGGCTTTGTCCAAGCTAAAGCACAGCCATGGACAAAGTCCAGTAAGTGAGGGTGGGCTAGCACTCCTCTGTGCTCACTTCTGTCTGATAGCACTCCTCGGTGCTCTCTCCTGTCTGATAGGACTCCTCTGTGCTCTCTCCTGTCTGATAGGACTTCTCTGTGCTCTCTCCTGTCTGATAGGACTCCTCTATGCTCTCTCCTGTCTGATAGCACTCCTTTGTGCTCTCTCCTGTCTGATAGTACTCTTATGTGCTCTCTCCTGTCTTATAGTGCTCCTTTGTGCTCTCTCCTGTCTGATAGTACTCCTCTGTGCTCTCTTCTGTCTGATAGTACTCCTCTGTGCTCTCTCCTGTCTGATGGTACTCCTCTGTGCTCTCTCCTGTCTGGTAGTACTCCTCTGTGCTACCCCACCTTCACTTATTGGACTTTGTCCGTGCCTGTGCTTCAGCTTAGACAAAGCCATGATTTTATAAGCCATGATTTCTATAAAAAGGAAATAAAATTTCCTTATGAAGAATATTAGAAAGGTTAATGTTTTGCCAAGATGTACAACAAATAAAAAGTTTTTCAATCTGACAGTGATCATTTGAAGGAAAATGGTCACCCATTCACCCGCACTATAACCCGATACACCGGGTTATAGTGCGGGTGAACAGGAGACCGATGCGGGGTCTCGGACTGCTATACCTACCAGCAGGCCGTAGCCCTGATCCCTCAAAGGTCCTCCTCTTCCAGCACTGACTTGCGCTTTCTAGCCCGCCATCTAGATTTAAATATTCACAAGCGCCGGTCACGTGAGCGCTCAGTAGGCACATTTTATAGGCATATTTATATCCAGCCGGCGGGCCCGCCTCAAAGCGCAAATCTGCGCTGAAAGAGGGGAACCTTCAGGGGATCAGGGCTTCGGACTACTATACCTACCTAGGTAGGTATAGCAGTCCGAGACCCAGCATCGGTCTTCTGTTCACCCGCACTATAGCCCGGTGTATCGGGTTATAGTGTGGGTGAACGAGTGACCATTTTAGGGGTTATCCACCATAAGGTGATTTTAGTACGTACTTGTCAGACAGTAATGGACATGCTTAGGAAGGATCTGCGCTTGTCTTGGGGATAAATGGCTATGTTGTGAGATTACCATAACATTGTGGCTAGCTTTTTGTGAACTGGTATTTCCTGTTTGAGTTTTTCTTTTTTGACTACAAATCCCATAATTCCATTTTCCTCCCTCCCACACATCAGCCACCCCACCCATTGAAACATAAATGACCTGCCTCCATTCAAAAGACCTGTGGTTTCCAATCAGGGAGCCTACAACTGTTGCATTAGTGGCAGATTGATCTCTCTCCCACCAAGCCATCGCTCCACCCATTGAAGCAGACAGGCTCCCTGTCATCAGCTGACTAGTGAGTCAGGTCTGGGCCGCATTGCAACCCAGGAAAAATTGACACAATAGTCATTTTGCATGCTGTTAAAAATAAATCTTGGGGTGAAAATCACAGAAGAATTGTGAGAAAACCGTCACACATAGGTACAGACACTATATTATGAACTACACTAACTTTACAGCCCCTGTAGCATAGTCACATAAAAAAAATTCCTGGAATACCCCTTTAATGTAAAACAATTACCTGCATCTGAGTCTTTTTCATAGACTTTATTCATTTTTATTATTTTATGTACTGACTTTCTAGTTTTCACCTGAATAGAAAATATAAAGTAGGACTATAACGGGTAGAGTTATTGTGGAATTTAAAAAACATCACAGAGGCCATAGTTTGCATAAACATTGCTTGACAGACAGTGTAAACTCTGCATAAACATAAATGCCCAGTTACTATTATCACAAATACAATGCATTTAGAAAGTCTTTAGACCCTTTTACTTTTTGTTATGCTGAGGCCTTGGGCTAAAAACAACTAAATGTAGGTTTTACCCCATCAATCTGCACTCAGTACCCCATAATGAGAATGGTAAAATAGAATTTAGAATATTTAGCAAATTTATTAAAAAGGAAAAATAAAAGTTTTGCATGAATATGCTGTAAGTATTCAGACCCTTTACTAAGTACTTAGTTAAAGCACCATTGGCGATAATTACAGCCTCCAGTCTTCTTGGTTTTGATGCTACAAAGTTTGCACACCTGGATTTGGAGATTTTCTGTCACTCTTCTCGGCAGATCCTCTTAAGCTCTGTTAAGTTGGATGGAGACCATTGGAGGAAGCCATTTCAGGTCTCTCCAGAGTCATGGCTTTAGCTGGGCTACCCAAGGCAATTCACAGAGTTGTCCCTAAGCCACTCCTGTATTGTCTTTGCTGTGTGTTTAGGGTACTTGTCTTTATGGAAGATGAACCTTTGGCCCAATCAAGAACACTCAGGTTTTTATAAAAAATATTTCTGTACATTGCTCCATTCAGCTTTCCCTTGATTCAGAAAAACCTCCCTGTCACAGCCGCTAAAAAACACACCCACAGCATGATGCTGTTATTAGCATGCTTTACTGTAGGGATGTTATTGGGCATGTGATGAGCAGTGCCTGGTTTCCTCTAGACATGACACTGCAATTCGGGGCCAGAAAGCGTAAAGTGGTACTCCCGTGAAATTTTTTTTTTAACCCCTTAACCCCTTAAGGACTCAGCCCATTTTGGCCTTAAGGACTCAGACAATTACATTTTTACGTTTTCATTTTTTCCTCCTCGCCTTCTAAAAATCATAACTCTTTTATATTTTCATCCACAGACTAGTATGAGGGCTTGTTTTTTGCGCGACCAGTTGTCCTTTGTAATGACATCACTCATTATATCATAAAATGTATGGCGCAACCAAAAAACACTATTTTTGTGGGGAAATTAAAACGAAAAACGCAATTTTGCTAATTTTGGAAGGTTTCGTTTTCACGCCGTACAATTTATGGTAAAAATTATGTGTGTTCTTTATTCTGATGGTCAATACGATTAAAATGATACCCATTATTACATACTTTTATATTATTGTTGCGCTTAAAAAAAATCACAAACTTTTTATCCAAATTAGTACGTTTATAATCCCTTTATTTTAATGACCTCTAACTTTTTTATTTTTCCGTATAAGCGGCAGTATGGGGGCTCATTTTTTGCGCCATGATCTTTACTTTTTTTTGATACCACATTTGCTTATAAAAAACTTTTAATAAATTTTTTATAATTTTTTTTAAATAAAATGTATTAAAAAAGTAGTAATTTTGGACTTTTTTTTTTTTCGTTCACGCCGTTCACCGTACGGGATCATTAACATTTTATTTTAATAGTTCGGACATTTACGCACGCGGCGATACCAAATATGTCTATAAAAAAGAAATTACGCTTTTTGGGGGTAAAATAGGAAAAAACGGACGTTTTACTTTTTTATTGGGGGAGGGGATTTTTCACTTTTTTTTTACTTTTACTTTTACATTTTTTAACATTTTTTTTTACATTTGAATAGTCCCCATAGGGGACTATTCATAGCTATACCATGATTGCTAATACTGATCTATTCTATGTATAGGACATAGAACAGATCAGTGTTATCGGCGATCTTCTGCTCTGGTCTGCTCGATCTCAGCTGGAGCCGGACGGAGGAAGGAGAGGGGACCTCCGTGCGGCATTATGAATGATCGGATCCCCTCAGCAGCGCTGCGGGCGATCCGATCATTCATTCAAATCGTGCACTGCCGCAGATGCCGGGATCTGTATTGATCCCGGCACCTGAGGGTTTAATGGCGGACGCCCGCGAGATCGCGGGCGTCGGCCATTGCCGGCGGGTCCCTGGCTGCGATCAGCAGCCGGGATCAGCCGCGCATGACACGGGCATCGCTCCAATGCCCGCGGTTATGCACAGGACGTAAATGTACGTCCTGGTGCGTTAAGTACCACCTCACCAGGACGTACATTTACGTCCTGCGTCCTTAAGGGGTTAAGGACCAAGCCCATTTTAACATTAAGGACCAGGCCAATTTTATTTTTGTGTTTTCGTTTTTTCCTGTAATGAAACCTCTATTTTTACCATAAAATGTACGCCGAACCCCCAAAAATTTTTTTTAGGGGAGGAAATTTGAATGAAAATCTAAATTATGCACATTTTGGGGGGTTTTGTTTTCACACTATACACGTTACAGTAAAAATGACATGTGTTACTTATTCTGTGGGTCAATACAATTAAAATGATACCCATGGCTAGATACTTTTATATTTTTGTACCGCTTAAAAAAAATCTAAAACTTTTTGTACAAAATCAGTGATCTAAAATCGCCGTATTTTGACAACCTATAACTTTTTCATTTTTCCGTATATAGGGTGGTATGAGGGCTAATTTTTTGTGCCGTCATCTGTACTTTTTATCGATACCACATTTGCATATATAAAACTTTTAGAAAAATGTTTATTAATTTTTTTAAATAAAATGTGACAAAAAAGCTGCATTTTGGGCCTTTTTTTATTTTTTACGTTTACGCCATTCACCGTACTGGATAATTAGCATTATATTTTGATAGTACGGACATTTACGCACGCGGCAATACCAAATATGTTTTGGCAAAAAAATTACGCTTTTTGGGGGTAAAATGGGAGAAACGGCAATTTTCATTTTTATTGGGGGTGGGGATTTTTCACTTTTTTTTTTAATTTTTATTTTTACATTTTTCAACTTTTATTTTACACTTTTTATGTCCCCATAGGGGACTATCTATAGCAATCCTTTTATTGCTAATACTGTGCAGTGCTATGCATTGGACACAGCCCTGCTCAGTATTATCGGTGATCTTCTGCTCTGGTCTGCTCGATCTCAGACCAGAGCAGAAGACCCCGGGAGACGGCTGGAGCCGGGTGAGGGGACCTCCGGCCACCATGCTGGATGATCGGATCGCCGCAGCAGCGCTGCAGGCGATCCGATCATCCATTCAAAGTGCCGCACTGCCGCAGATGCCGTGATCTGTATTGATCTGAGGGGTTAAGGGCGGACATCCGCGCGATCGCGGATGGCGGACATTACCAGCGGGTCCCCGGCAGCCGGATCCTGCCGTGTATGACGTGAGGGCCTTTCCAATGCTCGCGGTAATACACAGGATGCGGGAAGTCCTGGTGCGGGAAGTCCCACCAAAAATTCATTTTTGCATGACATAAAAAGTGACCAAAAATACGCAATTTTAGAATTTGGAATTTTTTTGCGTGTACGCCATGGACCATGCGGTTTAATTAACTATATATTTTTATAGTTTGGACATTTCCACATGCGGCGATACCCCATATGTTTATTTTTATTTACACAGGTTTTTTTTTTATGTGAAAAGGGGGGTGATTCAAACGTTTATTAGGGAAGGGGTTAAATGACCTTCGTTAACTTTTTTTTTTTTTTCACTTTTGTTTTGCAGTGCTTTAGCTCCCATAGGGAGCTATAGCACTGCACACACTGAACTTTTACTCTGATCCCTGCAAAGCCATAGTTTTGCATGGATCAGCGAGATAGGGGCTCAATTGTTAAAGCCTGTAACTCAGGCTTGGAGCAATCAAATGCCGATCGGACGCAACGGAGCAAGGTAAGGGGGTCTCCGCTCGTGTCCTAGCTGATCAGGACATCGCGATTTTATCGTGATGTCCCAATCAGCCCGACTGAGCTGCCGGGAAGCGTCCACTTTCACTTTTAGACTCAGCGGTCAACTTTGATCGCCGCGTCTAAAGGGTTAATAGCGCGCGGCACAATGATCGGTGCAGCACGCCATTAGCCCAGGGTCCCGGCCATCATTAGCAGCTGGGACCGACCAGGTGTGATGCAGGGTCACGGTGTGATGCAGGGTCACGGTGTGACCCCGTTTTAAACACTGGGACCGGGTGTAGGGCGTACAGGTACGCCCTACATCCTGAAGGAGTTATATCAACTGGTGCCAGAAAGTTAAACAAATTTGTAAACTTTTTATAGTTTAAATTTGTAAATTACGTCTATTAAAAAATCTTAGTCCTTCCAATACTTATTTTTACTTAATTAGCTGCTGAATACTACAGAGGAAATTGTTTTCTTTTTGGAACACAGAGCTCTCTGCTGACATCATGACCACAGTGCTCTCTGCTGACATTTCTGTCCATTTTAAGAACTGTTCAAAGTAAGAGAAAATCCCCATAGCAAACATATGCTGCTCTGGACAGTTCCTAAAATGGACAGATATGTACTCCCGTGGAAAACTTTTTTTTAAATCAACTGGTGCCAGAAAGTTAAACAGATTTGTAAATTATTTATATTAAAAAAATCTTAATCTTTCCAGTACTTTTTAGGGTCTGTATACTACAGAGGAAATGGTTTTCTTTTTGGAACACAAAGCTCTCTGCTAACATTAGGACCACAGTGCTCTCTGCTGACATCTCTGTCCATTTTAGGAACTGTCCAGAGCAGCAAAAGTTTTCCACGGGAGTACCCCTTTAATTTTGGTTTCATCATAGCAGAGAATCAGAATCTCATTTCTCACAGTCTGAGAGTCCTTAAGGTGCTTTTACTGGGGAGAAGCTTCTTTTTGGCCACTCTTCATGAAGCCCAGATTGGTGAAGTTCTGCAGTAAAGGTTGGTATTCTAAAGGTTTCCCTCAGCCAGAGTGACCATTGGGTTCATGGTTAGTTTTTTTTCTCTGATATGCGTTTTCAACTGTTAGACCTTATGTAAACAGTGGTCAGTCTCTCCAAATCATGTCAAATCTACTGAATATACAAGTGACTCCGATCAAAATGTTGAAACATCTCAAGGATGATTAAAGGGGTACTCCGGTGGAAACTTTTTTTTTTTTAATCAATTGGTGCCAGAAAGTTAAACAGATTTGTAAATTTTAGAAAAAGAGACAAAAATACCCAGACCTCAAGGAAGGCAAACTATATGAATCAATTGAAGGAAACAAGGATCGTGCTTCAATTATAATAGGATATACAGATTTTCTTAAAAATGTATATAACATATAAAATATTCCACCTCACAAGGGGCCCCTTGTAACCTATTAAAATAGTCCACACATATTCCAGATTTGTAAATTACTTCTATCAAAAAATCTTAGTCCTTCCAATACTAATTAGCTGCTGAATACTACAGAGGAAATTATTTTATTTTTGGAACAAAAAGAGCTCTCTGCTGAATCACGAGCACAGTGCTCTCTGCTCACATCTCTGTCCATTTTAAGAACTGTCCAGAGTAGGAGAAAATCCCCATAGCAAACATATGCTGCTCTGGACAGTTCCTAAAATGGACAGAGATGTCAGCAGAGAGCACTGTGGTCATGATTATTTCAGCAGAGAGAATTGTGTTTCAAAAAGAAAATAATTTCCTCTGTAGTATTCAGCAGCTAATAAGTATTGGAACGATTACGATTTTTAATAGAAGTAATTTACAAATCTGTTTAACTTTCTGGCACCGGTTGATTAAAAAAAAAAAAAGTTTTCCATCGGAGTACACCTTTAAGAGAAATTGGAGACCCCCAAGCTAAATTTTAGGTGTTATAGTAAGTGACCTAAATACTTATATCCATGCCAAATTTAAGTTTTTCCTTTTAAATAACTTTCTTAAAATTTCTAAAATTCTGTTTTCACATTCACATTATGGGGTACTGTATATACTCGAGTATAAGCCGAGTTTTTCAGCACGATTTTTCGTGATGAAAACACCCCCCTCGGTTTATACTCGAGTGAACTCTCCGCCCTCAGTGGTCTTCAACCTGCGGACCTCCAGAGGTTTCAAAACTACAACTCCCAGCAAGCCCGGGCAGCCATCGGTTGAAGACCACTGCGGCCTTCGACATCATCCAGCCCCCTCTCACCCCCTTTAGTTCTGTACTCACCTCCGCTTGGCGCTGGTCCGGGGCTGCAGGACTGTCCGGTGGTGAGGTCGTCCAGTGGGATAGTGGTTCCGGGCTGCCATCTTCACCAGGGGGGGGGGGCCTCTTCTCCGCGCTTCGGGCCCGGCCCCGGAATAGTCACGTTGCCTTGACGACGACGCAGAGGTACGTTCATTACCAACGTCCCTCTGCGTCCACGTCAAGGCAGCGCCTCTATTCCGGGCCCGAAGCGCGGAGAAGAGGCGCCCCGGTGAAGATGGCAGCCCGGAACCACTATCCCACCGGACGACCTCCCCACCGGACAGTCCTGCAGCACCGGACCAGCGCCGAGCGGAGGTGAGTACAGAACTAAAGGGGGTGAGAGGGGGCTGGATGATGTCGAAGGCCGCAGTGGTCTTCAACCTGCGGACCTCCAGAGGTTTCAAAACTACAACTCCCAGCAAGCCCGGACAGCAGATGGCTACCCGGGCTTGCTGGGAGTTGTAGTTTTGAAACATCTGGAGGTCCGCAGGTTGAAGACCACTGTATCAGACATTGACAAGCGGTGATGATGATGACATGTGGTGATGATGACAAGGGGAAGATGAAGGGGGGGTGTGGGATGATGGCAAGGGGATGATGAAGGGGGGGTGTGGGATTATGACAAGGGGATGATGAAGGGGGGTGTGTGGGATGATGACAGGGGGATGATGAAGGGGGTGTGTGGGATGATGACAAGAGGATGATGACAAGGGGATGATGAAGGGGGGTGGGGATGATGACAAGGGGATGATGACAAGGGGATGATGAAGGGGGGTGTGGGATGATGACAAGGGGATGATGACAAGGGGATGATGAAGGGGGGTGTGGGATGATGACAAGGGGATGATGACAAGGAGATGATGAAGGGGGGTGGGGATGATGACAAGGGGATGTTGAAGGGGGGTGTGGGATGATGACAAGGGGATGATTACAAGGGGATGATGAAGGGGGGGGTGTGGGATGATGACAAGGGGATGATGAAGGGGGGGTGTGGGATGATGACAAGGGGATGATGACAAGGAGATGATGAAGGGGGGTGGGGATGATGACAAGGGGATGATGAAGGGGGGTGTGGGATGATGACAAGGGGATGATTACAAGGGGATGATGAAGGGGGGGGGTGTGGGATGATGACAAGGGGATGATGAAGGGGGTGTGTGGAATGATGACAAGGGGATGATGACAAGGGGATGATGAAGGGGGTGTGTGGGATGATGACAGGTGGTGATGATGAAGGGGGATGATGACAGGCGGTGATGATGAAGGGGGGATAATGAAGGGGGGATGATGACAGGGTGATGATGATGAGGATGTTAATGACGGGGGTCTGGATGATGACAGGGGGGATGATGACAGGGGGGATGATGTATTTCCCACCCTAGGCTTATACTCGAGTCAATAACTTTTCCTGGGATTTTGGGGTGAAATTAGGGGCCTCGGCTTATATTCGGGTCGGCTTATACTCGAGTCTATACGGTATTCAGTGTAGCATGATGGGAGGGAAAGCTTGATTTTTTTTATTTCATCACAAGGCCACAATATAAAAATTTGAAAAAGTCTTACAGCTTAGAGTTTACACAACATTTATAGGATTTCTTATTCTGTCTCATTCTTGATGCAGAGACAAAAACTACAACATGACCAAGAATGTACAAGCAATTATGCACATAAAACTGCACATCCCAGTATCCAAAAATGTAAACATAGAATATACTTTAATGTATCAAAATATATACTGTATAAAAAAAAAATATGTTTAGGAGACCTATACCAATCACAAAAATTTGTTGTTACATGTCTTCAAGGTCATTTTTCTCCTGGGCTTAATTGTTATAGATATTTTGGTACAATAAAATATGTGTTTTCACATTTTGGATATTGGGATACAGGTCCAACAAACATGTGTTCCCACCAGCACGTTTGGACCCTTACAGTCCTTGATTACGGCATGGACAGACTTGATCAACTGATTCATCAAGATGTGATTTTTATTTATTTTTTTACCTCAAACATAAGTGGCTGTAGTTAAAAACACAGTAGAATGCTACATTTTTAAATGTCTATTGCCAACAGTGAAGCAGGACAGAGGTACTGTAAATAATGTTTGTGATTTGATCTGAATCAAAGTGAACATAACTTGAAATGGCCATTGCCCATGTCAGGAAATTTAACCTACCATGTCATGTCTTTAAAGCATTATATATACCCACTGGTCATTTCATTGGGTACATTTGGCTAGTACTGGATTGGACCCCGTTATGCCTTTAGAAACGCCATCATTCTTTGTTGCATACTTTCTACAAGGTGCTGGAAACATTTCTCAGAGATTTTCTTCCTATATGGACATGATGGCATCACACAGTTGCTACAGATTTTTCGGCAGCACATCCATCCATCCCGAACCAATTTGCCAATTTTTCTCTGACCTCTTACATCAGCAAGGCATTTTTGTCCACACAACTGCTGCTCCCTGGATATTTTTTCTTTTTCAAACCAGTTGTGTGTGAAAATCTCAGTAGATCAGCAGTTTCTGAAATGGTTAGACCAGCCTGCCTAGCACCAACAACCTTGCATGTTCAAAGACACTCAAATAAGTATTCTTCCCCATTCTGATGCTCAGTTTTACCTTCAAAAAGTTGTCTTGAGCACATCTTCAAGCCTATATGCATAGATTTTCTGCCATGTGATTGGCTGATTAGTCATTTGTGTTAACAAGCAATAAAATTATCCAATAAAGTGGCCAGTGATTGTAAAAGGATTGGCCCAGATTTTCAGTCTGTCTGATATTTGTCACAGCCAGATAGCAACCTATCACAGTTCATCAATCATTTTACCAGCTATGATTGGTTGCTATCTGCCATTGTTTTTGAAGATCAGTAAATGCCTCTTTTCACTTGACATTCTATCATATCAGCCTTTTCCTACTGCTGAGCACCACAGATCTATTTATCACACCTCTGTTGTATTTAAATTGTTTGAGGGTTTTCGAAGAGATGCTATTTTGGAGTGTCTTGATAAAAATAAATGTATGACCCCATATCAGCATGGCTTTATGAGGGATCGGTCCTGTCAAACTAAACCTGATCAGCTTTTATGAGGAGGTGAGCTCTAGACTGGACCAGGGGGAATCGCTGGATGTCGAATATCTGGATTTTTCCAAAGCATTTGATACAGTGCCACATAAAAGGTTGGTGCATAAAATGAGAAGGATTAGGCTGGGGGAGAATGTGTGTAAGTGGGTAAGTGTAATGTGTGTAAGTGGCTGAGAAGTGGCAGATGAGGTGCAACATTGATAAATGTAAAGTTATGCACATGGGGAAGAATAATCCAGGCTGGGACTATGTATTAAATGGGAGCACACTTGGGACGATTGACGTGGATTTTTAGCTAATAGTAAATTTAGCTGTAGTGACCAGTGTCGGGCAGCTGCTGCTGAGGCAAATAAAATCATGGGATGCATCAATAGGGGCATAGATGCCCACGACAAGGAAGTCATTCTACCGCTGTACAAATCACTAGTCAGACCATACATAGAATACTGTGTACAGTACTGGGCACCAGTGTACAAGAAATATATAGTGGAGCTGGAGAGGGTTCAAAGACGGGCAACCAGATAATACGGGGAATGGGAGGATTACAGTACCCAGAAAGATTATCAGAATTAGGGTTATTTAGTTTAGAAAAAAGAAGGCTTAGGGGAGACCTAATAACTATGTATAAATGTATCAGGAGGCAGTACAGAGATCTCTCCCATGATCTATTTATACCCAGGACTGTATCTATAACAAGGGGACATCCGCTACGTTTAGAGGAAAGAAGGTTTCTACACCAGCACAGAAGAGATTCTTTACTGTAAGAGCAGTGAGACTATGGAACTCTCTGCCAGAGGAGGTGGTCATGGTGAACTCTGTAAAAAATTTAGAAGGGGTCTGGATGCATTTTTGGAGAATAATAACATTACAGGTTATGGATACTAGATTTATAGGAATTTTTACCTCTAGTATGAGTTTTTTTTGCCTTCCTCTAGATCAACTCAGTAGGGACTTATTAGGGTTATATGTTGAACTTGATGGACTCTGGTCTTTTTTTAAACTTATGAACTATGTTACACATTAATAGGCTTCTGTGATTGCTGCTGGATTTCTTCTATTATTCTGGTATAAAGGATATGCTGTCATTTGGCGATTGGTGGGAGTTTGCCTACAAGGACCCTAACCAATCAAAAATGATCTAGTTAATGGAGCTCAATTGCAATACTAACATAGCACTTAAATGGGACTGGTACTCTAAAAAAAAAAAATTTGCAAGAGGCACAGCATGTCACAGATCGCCGAAGCCCTCTTCATTTTAGCAATCATTTGGTCTGACCACTAATCTGTAAGTGATGGTGGCATATCCTAGTAATAAACTGTCTTTTACTTACATGGGAATACCCATGAAGAAAATATTATTGTCATTCTATATTATAATAATTTCATTTTACAGATTTTTTATCATCTGAAACATAAATGATATACATCAACAATCTTCACAAACGGTTAACTTTGCCTGTGTCTACTGTCTCATCAATATGATGATGCTTTTACCAACATGGACTATGTTTAGGAATAATAATGTGTCTGTAACAGAAAGTGCCACATAAAAGTAGACTGTGTTATATTAGTCAAAAATAGGAAGTCCCTGGATTTTTTACTGAAATGTGAATTGCAAATGGAAACTGAATTCCTGTACAGGGAAGTTGCTAGTGGTAGGAAGTCCACAAACAAATACCTTGCTAGCAACCACTGTTTGAGTCTATTGATTACTCAGCCTACCCTGTCTAGACTATCCTTACTAGGCCTAGGCTAAAGACATACAGTACAGACATTGAGTGTTCGTCATTACACATACTTTTCCTTGTCTGGATCTTGATATGAAATTAACACCTTAGTCAATACAGGTAAAAGTAATTTGCTGTGTTAGAAAAGTCAGTCATAATTCTTCATAACATACAGGTAGTAAAATGATGTATTCACACTGAAAGTGTTTTATGAGTGGATGATCTATGCTCTTATTGCCTCATACTGTAAGATAAAAGGAGACAACTGACTAAACTAGACATAGAAATAGCAGTCTGAAAGAAATCACTAAAATACAACACAATAACAATGATTTGTCCCAAACCCTGTCTCCCAACTGTATCAGTAAAATGTAGCAGATGCAAAATCATAGAATGTTGAAGAATCTTGTAATATTTTTTATTGGACTAAAAGTATTTTGAACACATCAGTAGAAAACACACAGGTTATATCCCAGAAATAGGAAGAGGTTTAAACAACAGAGATGATTTTCTGAGCAGGAATGATCTGTGGAATTGTCACAAGAACTAAACAGTTGCGGTGACAATTTGGGAATGAGAGTCAGACTGGCAACTGCGGGGCGCCAGGACTGGTATGTGTGATTTTGTTTTGTATTTTTACATTATCCTGTACCAACTGTACCAATTTTTTTTTTCTGAGGCTGGACAACCCTTTTAATTCATAAACTATCTAAGAGCCGAGGAACGTCCTCTCAGTCACCCAAAGTTCAAGAAAAAGTGCAAACTAGTTACACTAAAAAAACAACAACAAACCTTCCCCTTCCCCTCTGGGCCAAAAGGCACCTGCGATGTTCCACGTTCAATGTCCCTTTTCACCGATGCTACTAAGGGACTGCAAATGCTCCCGGCATCCACCTAAGCGTTAACCAAGGTATCTGCCTGCAGAGCCGTTAAACGGTCGGTACTGTTACGCCGAGCGCTCCGGGTCCCCGCTCCTCCCCGGAGCGCTCGCTACACTTCCCTCACTGCAGCGCCCCGGTCGGTTCCACGGACCCGGGGCGCTGCGTTACCACCTCCGGCCGGGATGCGATTCGCGATGCGGGTAGCGCCCGCTCGCGATGCGCACCCCGGCTCCCGTACCTTACTCGCTCCCCGTCAGTTCTGTCCCGGCGCGCGCGGCCCCGCTCCCTAGGGCGCGCGCGCGCCGGGTCTTTGCGATTTAAAGGGCCACTGCACCGCTGATTGGTGCAGTGGTTCCAATTAGTGTTTACACCTGTGCACTTCCCTATATCTCCTCACTTCCCCTTCACTCCCTCGCCGGATCTTGTTGCCCTAGTGCCAGTGAAAGCGTTCCTTGTGTGTTCCTTGCCTGTGATTCCAGACCTTCTGCCGTTGCCCCTGACTACGATCCTTGCTGCCTGCCCCGACCTTCTGCTACGTCCGACCTTGCTTCTGTCTACTCCCTTGTACCGCGCCTATCTTCAGCAGCCAGAGAGGTTGAGCCGTTGCTAGGGGATACGACCTGGTCACTACCGCCGCAGCAAGACCATCCCGCTTTGCGGCGGGCTCTGGTGAAAACCAGTAGTGACTTAGAACCGATCCTCTAGCACGGTCCACGCCAATCCCTCTCTGGCACAGAGGATCCACCACCTGCCAGCCGGCATCGTGACAGTAGATCCGGCCATGGATCCCGCTGAAGTTCCTCTGCCAGTTGTCGCTGACCTCACCACGGTGGTCGCCCAGCAGTCACAACAGATTGCGCAACAAGGCCAACAGCTGTCTCAACTGACTGTTATGCTACAACAGTTACTACCACAGCTCCAGCAATCATCTCCTCCGCCAGCTCCTGTACCTCCTCCGCAGCGAGTGGCCGCTTCTGGAATACGACTATCCTTGCCGGATAAATTTGATGGGGACTCTAAGTTTTGCCGTGGCTTTCTTTCCCAATGTTCATTACACTTGGAGATGATGTCGGACCAGTTCCCCACTGAAAGGTCTAAGGTGGCTTTCGTAGTCAGCCTGCTGTCTGGAAAAGCCCTGGCTTGGGCCACACCGCTCTGGGACCGCAATGACCCCGTCACTGCCTCTGTACACTCCTTCTTCTCGGAAATTCGAAGTGTCTTTGAGGAACCTGCCCGAGCCTCTTGTTCCAAGGACTGCTTAAAACCGGTTCCCAGTAAACCTTGCCGTGTCCCTGTGCTTCCTCATGTAACCGGTCTCCCTAAGGCCTATATGGACTTTGCGGACGTTTTTTGCAAAAAACAAGCTGAGACTCTACCTCCTCACAGGCCTTATGATTGTCCCATTGACCTCCTCCCGGGCACTACTCCACCCCGGGGCAGAATCTATCCTCTGTCCGTCCCAGAGACTCTTGCCATGTCTGAATACGTCCAAGAAAATTTAAAAAAGGGCTTTATCCGTAAATCCTCCTCTCCTGCCGGAGCCGGATTTTTCTTTGTGTCCAAAAAAGATGGCTCTCTACGTCCTTGCATTGACTACCGCGGTCTTAATAAAATCACGGTTAAGAACCGCTACCCCCTACCCCTCATCTCTGAACTCTTTGATCGTCTCCAAGGTGCCCATATTTTTACCAAACTGGACTTAAGAGGTGCTTATAATCTCATCCGCATCAGAGAGGGGGATGAATGGAAAACGGCATTTAACACCAGAGATGGACACTTTGAGTATCTGGTCATGCCCTTTGGTCTATGCAACGCCCCTGCCGTCTTCCAAGACTTTGTTAATGAAATTTTTCGTGATCTCCTATACTCCTGTGTTGTTGTATATCTGGACGATATCCTGATTTTTTCTGCCAATCTTGAAGAACACCGCCAGCATGTCCGTATGGTTCTTCAGAGACTTCGTGATAATCAACTCTATGCCAAAATAGAGAAATGTCTGTTTGAATGCCAATCTCTTCCTTTTCTAGGATACTTGGTCTCTGGCCAGGGACTACAAATGGACCCAGATAAACTCTCTGCCGTCTTAGATTGGCCACGCCCCTCCGGACTCCGTGCCATCCAACGTTTTTTGGGGTTCGCCAATTATTACAGGCAATTTATTCCACATTTTTCTACCATTGTGGCTCCTATTGTGGCTTTAACAAAAAAAAATGCCGATCCCAAGTCTTGGCCTCCTCAAGCGGAAGACGCCTTTAAACGACTCAAGTCTGCCTTTTCTTCGGCTCCCGTGCTCTCCAGACCTGACCCATCTAAACCCTTCCTATTGGAGGTTGATGCCTCCTCAGTGGGAGCTGGAGCTGTCCTTCTACAAAAAAACTCTTCCGGGCATGCTGTTACTTGTGGTTTTTTTTCCAGGACCTTCTCTCCGGCGGAGAGGAACTACTCCATCGGGGATCGAGAGCTTCTAGCCATTAAATTAGCACTTGAGGAATGGAGGCATCTGCTGGAGGGATCAAGATTTCCAGTTATTATTTACACCGATCACAAGAACCTCTCCTACCTCCAGTCTGCCCAACGGCTGAATCCTCGTCAGGCCAGGTGGTCTCTGTTCTTTGCCCGATTTAATTTTGAAATTCACTTTCGGCCTGCTGATAAGAACATTAGGGCCGATGCTCTCTCTCGTTCCTCAGATGCCTCTGAAATTGAACTCTCTCCTCAACACATCATTCCTCCTGACTGCCTGATTTCCACTTCTCCAGCCTCCATCAGGCAAACTCCTCCAGGAAAGACCTTTGTTTCTCCACGCCAACGCCTTGGGATCCTCAAATGGGGTCACTCCTCCCATCTCGCAGGTCATGCGGGCATCAAGAAATCTGTGCAACTCATCTCTCGCTTCTATTGGTGGCCGACTCTAGAGACTGATGTGGTGGACTTTGTGCGAGCCTGCACTATCTGTGCCCGGGATAAGACTCCTCGCCAGAAGCCCGCTGGTTTTCTTCATCCTCTACCTGTCCCCGAACAACCTTGGTCTCTGATTGGTATGGATTTTATTACTGACTTACCCCCATCCCATGGCAACACTGTTATTTGGGTGGTCGTTGATCGATTCTCCAAAATGGCACATTTCATCCCTCTTCCTGGTCTTCCTTCAGCGCCTCAGTTGGCTAAACAATTTTTTGTACACATTTTTCGTCTTCACGGGTTGCCTACACAGATCGTCTCGGATAGAGGCGTCCAATTTGTGTCTAAATTCTGGAGGGCTCTCTGTAAACAACTCAAGATTAAATTAAATTTTTCTTCTGCATACCATCCTCAATCCAATGGACAAGTAGAGAGAATTAACCAGATCTTGGGTGACTATTTACGACATTTTGTTTCCTCCCGCCAGGATGACTGGGCAGATCTTCTACCTTGGGCCGAATTCTCGTATAATTTCAGAATCTCTGAATCTTCCTCCAAATCTCCGTTTTTCGTGGTGTACGGCCGTCACCCTCTTCCCCCCCTCCCTACCCCCTTGCCCTCTGGTCTGCCCGCTGTGGATGAAATTTCTCGTGATCTTTCCACCATATGGAAAGAGACCCAAAATTCTCTCTTACAGGCTTCTTCTCGCATGAAGAGATTCGCAGATAAGAAAAGAAGAGCTCCTCCCATTTTTTCCCCTGGAGACAAGGTATGGCTCTCCGCTAAATATGTCCGTTTCCGTGTCCCGAGCTATAAGTTGGGACCACGCTATCTTGGTCCTTTTAAAGTTTTGTGTCAAATTAATCCTGTCTCTTACAAACTTCTTCTTCCTCCTTCTCTTCGTATCCCTAATGCCTTTCACGTCTCTCTTCTTAAACCTCTCATCCTCAACCGTTTTTCTCCTAAATCTGTTCCTCCCACTCCTGTTTCCGGCTCCTCGGACATCTTCTCTGTCAAAGAGATTTTGGCCTCTAAAAAGGTCAGGGGAAGAACTTTTTTTTTAGTGGATTGGGAGGGTTGTGGTCCAGAAGAGAGGTCCTGGGAACCTGAGGACAATATCCTGGACAAAAGTCTGATCCTCAGGTTCTCAGGCCCCAAGAAGAGGGGGAGACCCAAGGGGGGGGGTACTGTTACGCCGAGCGCTCCGGGTCCCCGCTCCTCCCCGGAGCGCTCGCTACACTTCCCTCACTGCAGCGCCCCGGTCGGTTCCACGGACCCGGGGCGCTGCGTTACCACCTCCGGCCGGGATGCGATTCGCGATGCGGGTAGCGCCCGCTCGCGATGCGCACCCCGGCTCCCGTACCTTACTCGCTCCCCGTCAGTTCTGTCCCGGCGCGCGCGGCCCCGCTCCCTAGGGCGCGCGCGCGCCGGGTCTTTGCGATTTAAAGGGCCACTGCACCGCTGATTGGTGCAGTGGTTCCAATTAGTGTTTACACCTGTGCACTTCCCTATATCTCCTCACTTCCCCTTCACTCCCTCGCCGGATCTTGTTGCCCTAGTGCCAGTGAAAGCGTTCCTTGTGTGTTCCTTGCCTGTGATTCCAGACCTTCTGCCGTTGCCCCTGACTACGATCCTTGCTGCCTGCCCCGACCTTCTGCTACGTCCGACCTTGCTTCTGTCTACTCCCTTGTACCGCGCCTATCTTCAGCAGCCAGAGAGGTTGAGCCGTTGCTAGGGGATACGACCTGGTCACTACCGCCGCAGCAAGACCATCCCGCTTTGCGGCGGGCTCTGGTGAAAACCAGTAGTGACTTAGAACCGATCCTCTAGCACGGTCCACGCCAATCCCTCTCTGGCACAGAGGATCCACCACCTGCCAGCCGGCATCGTGACAGGTACCTTACCCATGCAGAAGTACACAGGGTTATTGCAGGGAGGTATGGACCATGATGGTCACACACACCTGCTCTAGACAGCTAGGAGGGATACCCAGAAACTATATACAAAACTCAAGATCCAGATTCAGCTTAATTACAATTCCATGTTACATGTCTTAAGCTATATCTTATCCCAGTATATCATATCTCTTACAGTTAACACTAGATCCAGATCACAAGGTCACATCTTCAAAGGGTAACTTTTGAGATGTTGAACAAATATGTCAAAAGTTAACATCGGTCGGATCTCAGTGGTGAGACACCCTTCGATTGATAGTTATAGCCAGGTGAAGTATGAGGTTCAATGCCAGACACAGTCTGACACATTACAGAAAATGGGCTCTATTATAGTCTATGGAGCTCATTTCCTGCATTGAGGGCTGAGCTGGGGAGTAAATCTTGTTGCTGGCTATATCTAATGAACAGAGGGGATCTCTGCACTGATACTTTAACCCATCTAAACTTTTGACTTGTCTGTGAGACATACAAAAAGTTAACTTAAATGACAGTAACACTTTAAAGGGGTATTCCGGTGGGAAAAAAAAAATTTAATCAACTGGTGCAAGAAAGTTATACAGATTTGTAAATTACTTCTATTTAAAAATCTTTATCTTCAAGTACTTATCAGCTGATGTATGCTACAGAGGAGGTTGTATTTATTTCTGGAATTATTTTCTGTCTGACCACAGTTCTCTTTGCTGACACCTTTGTCCATGTCAGGAACTGTCCAGAGCAGGAACAATTCCCCATAGCAAACCTATCCTGCTCTGGACAGCTCCTGACATGGACAGAGGTGTCAGCCAAGAGCACTGTGTTCAGACTGAAAAGAACTCCAGAAACAAATACAACTTCCTGTGGTGCATACAGCAGTTGATAAGTACTGGAAGGATTAAGATTTTTAAATTGAAGTAATTTACAAATCTGTTTAAATTTGTGGTACCATTTGATTTTAAAAACATTTTTTTCCACTAGAGTACCCCTTTAACATCCTGAGGACAGGACCAATTTTGGCCTTGAACATTTTTTGTTTGTTTGATGTAGTTCTAGATTATAAGCCCTTCAGGGCAGGACCCTCTCTTCTTATATATCAATCTGTCAAATAAATTACTGTTTCACATTCATTGTACTTTTGACTGTCATGTATAGTAACCCTTTATTCAGTAGAATCTCTTAAAGGGATACTACCGTGCTGGCAACTTATCCCCTATCTAAAGGATAGGGGATAAGTTGCCTGATTGCATGGGGTCCCGCCGCTGGGGACCCCTGCGATCTCGCATGCAGCACTCCGCTCTCATCAGGTCCAGGAGCGAACATCGCTTCTGGTCTGATGACTGACGATCATGGGGCCGGTGTATCGTGACGTCACGGCTCCACCCCAATGGGACGTCACGCTCCGCCCCTCAATGTAAGTCTATGGCAGGGGGCGAGACAGTTGTCTTGCCCCCTGCCATAGACTTGCATTGAGGGGTGGAGCGTGACGTCACACGGGGGCGGAGCTGTGACGTCACGATCATCGACCCTGTCAATCGGAGCGATTGTTCCCTCCGGGGCCTGATGAGAGCGGGGTGCTGCGTGCGAGATCGCAGGGGTCCCCAGCAGCGGGACACCGAGCGATCGGGCAACTTATCCCCTATCCTTTAGATAGGGGATAAGTTGTCAGCACGGTAGTACCCCTTTAATAGCGGACACTCACGGGGAGTAAAAAACTGTCCGCTATTGAGAGATGTCCCTTATTAAGTAAAAGACTCAAAATTCTTCCTAAATGACAGAATACTGTCCTGTACTCACTCTAGAGTGTAATTACCTATAAAAAACACAATAAAAAGCAATATTCCAGTATAATCTCCCAGTGTTGTTTAATCTTCCCTTATCTCCCCCCACCTGTGTATCATTTCATCCCCCCTTTTATACCCTGTGCCATCTTATTCCCCTGTGCATTGTGCCAAATGATCCCCCCTTTCCCCCTGTCCCACACCATTTCCCTTAGATTCCCCCTCCCTGTGCTATTTCATTCCCCCTTCATTACCCTCTGTAAATTCATCACCCCCCCCCCCCTCTTTATGAAGTGGCACAGGGAGATAAAGGGGGAACAAAATGTCACAGGGGTGGTAAAGAGGGGGTGATGAATTTGAAAAGAGGGCAATAAAGGGGGAATTAAATAGCACAAGGGGGATCAAGAGGAAATGATGTGGCACAGGGGGCAATAAAGGGGGGGGGAGATGATTTGGCACAGGTGAATAAAGAGGCACGGGGGGGATCAGGGAAGGAAGAGGGTGAATGATGTGGCTGGCAGACGTACAGATGCAGGAGACCACTGTTTAAACATCAGTCTTCTGCTTCTGTGCTGGGGCTTCTGCTGGGGGTGCAGTGGGGGCCTGGGCCCCTTACTGCGGTATTGGCTGTACCCCCTGACGGCGGTCCTGTGTACAAGGTGGGGCAAGCACATAAGCCTGGTTGTCCCCTATTGGGGGTGTTTTGTCCCCTAATGGAAGTGTTTTGTCTCCTATTGTCCCCTATTGGGAGTGTTTTGTCCCCTAATGGGAGTGTTTTGCCCTCTATTGTCTCTTATTGGGATTGTCCATGTCAGCTATTGGGAATGTCCCCTATTTGGAGGGTGCAAATACATTAAGTCTTAGGGAACTCTGCCGGGGAATTAAAAACTGTCTGCTATTGGGTGGTGTCCACTAAGAGAAATTTCACTGTATATGTACAGCTCCCTGGAATCAAGCATGCTATAAAAATAAATAATAATAATAATAATAATAATAAAAAATCAATTTGCTTCAGAATTATCAAAACTCCCAAAAATGTTGGTCTTTTTGGCTACAGCAAGCAATCATAATGCTTTTATTACTCCTATAGTAAATTAAGAGGAGTTCCAGGCTATAACACTTGTCTCTTATCCACAAGATAGTGTCTCAGTCTGGTCATGGAGGTTCCATTCTTAGTCTATAGTGCTGCTTGAGATAGCCAGGTACAACACTTGGCTATCTCTGGCATCTCCAATAGACAATAAATTGATTGGGAAATTGGGCATCCCAACTGTGAGACCCCCTTCCCCTATAATCATACGCTTAAACCACATCCTGTGGATCGGAGAATAAGTGTTAAAGGCTGACATACATTCTTAAAGAAGATGTCCATGGCTAAAAAAATGTATCCCTTATTCTAGTGGTCAGACTCTCCCACCATGTCCAGTATAGGGCCCTGACTTGGCCCTGGTTGAGCTTCTGTGTGTTACGTTTCCCACACAGCAGGTCAGCTGGTACAGACACGCCCCCTCCATTTATCTCTATGGACAGATGGAGACATAGCATTCCTGTGTCTCCGCATCTCCCATAACTATGAATGGAGGGGGCGTGTTTTGACCAGATGACGTAGTGGGTACAAAACACACTCTAGCAGCGCAGATTCGGGGCAGAGCCGGGCCCAGTAGGAGAGATCACAGGTATCCCAGTGGTCAGATCCCGCGCAATCAGACATTTATCCCCTATCTTCAGGATAAATTTTTTGGCACTGGACATCTTCTTTAAAGATGCGCTGTGTTGGTTCAGCAGAGCAGAGTTTTTCTCTTATACAGTTTTGATAAATCAGAGCTATTGTTTATTTGCCAGAAAAGTTGTTTTTATGTGCCATGTTTTGTTATTGTTAATTGTATTGTAATTGTTTTATTATTTATTTCAGAAAAAATCTATTTGGTTATTTTTTTGTTACATACACCAATCATCAAAAATGATTATAGAGCTTTTATGATTGTGAAGGTAACAAAAAAGTGTGTTTAATTTTATAATTTATTTACTTTTATTAATGTTACATTTATTTGTGTTAGTTCGAGGGACTCTATAGTAAATAATAACAATCAAGGAACCATGTTTCAGCAGCACAATGATGATTTTTATTTATTAAGACTTAAATGGAGGAAACATTGCTTGCTTCTTTTTTCTATTGTTCTAAATTAAAGTATCACTTCATTACCTACATCAAATAGGAAGGCATATGTAGATGTTCTCCTGCACTGCTTAATGACACCTTTGTGCATGACCCTTTTATGGTGGGCCAATAATTTATGGTTCTCAAGCATTAAGGAGCCAAAAGTTTAGAAAGGGTGTAGACACTTAGGCCAAACTGGAACTATTGGTTGAATTATATCAGCAAGGTCAGAGACTTAATTATAGGAAATTAAGCAAATTATTAGGTGGTACAAATGGGGAATCCTTTGGTGCTTTTTACTTCTGAAAGGCATGTGTATTTCCTTGAAGAGTTTACACAACATCCTAAATGTCTCCTGACAAGTATGGACATGATCCTAAGACCAGTCACCCTCAGCTGTCCCCATTTGTCAGCTAGCCTCTTATCTTATCAGTTGAAACATCAAAGAAGCAAACTTCCTGACACAGCTGGAATGAGGTGACCTCACTTGTGATGGAAACATGGGGGGGTGGAAGGGCTTTCTCACCCTAGCCTTAGATTTAGTCTTTGTTTAACTGCGTTTTTGGGATTTTTAAACAAACAGTCTTCATGAATAGTCCAAGAGAAGTAAATACATGGAACAATAAAACATAGTAGGAAGAGGCACAAACAAAATAATTGCTTCACATCACTAGTCAGATGCCTGCTGGATAACATTTTTTTTTTTTTTTTTTTTTTTGCAGTTCTAGGAAGATTCTGGATTTGGTTCTCAGAATAATTCATCTGTATAAATTATTTCTATAGTTTTGTCCCCAGTCTGGTAAGAGGAGTAAAATACTTTATGTGGGAAATGTGCTTACATCACTAGAATTTCCAGACTGGGTCTAAATAGGTGGACAATGCGGGAGACATGTATAACTGCCTGTGCTATAAATCTGGTGCAATTAGTGGCAAAAAAACAAAACAAAACTGACTTGCTCCACATTTTCAATGTGTTTTATACACTTTGTATTCACTTTTTCACTTTTTTCAATAAAGGGGCAAAGCTTATCAGAAGTTGGGTGTGCACAGACTAGTCAGATTAAAGATGCACAAGATTTTTTAATAGCCTGAGCCACAACAAAATATTTATGTGTTCTCTAAAGAGAGGGGAGGGATAAGCTGCAGCCTGACAGGGCTTGTGGCTGCTAGCCACCCAACACTAGACTGGTATCCTCAGCGACATCATCTGTTAATGGAGAGTCGGGAGGCCATAATTCACTGGGAGGCCATGAGTCTGAAGGCCACTAAAGTTGGTGGGTTTGGTTAATTTTAATCTAAGGTGTTTAGGCTCTTTTAGACAGGTATTTATCTCCCCTAATGAATGTAAAATGGGACTGTAGTCTAAATGTTATCAGATATGTTAATCTTTTAGACTAATTACAACTTAAGCTGATTATACACATTAGATAAATGTCAGTCAAATCCGCCACTGGTTGACCATCTAATGTGTGTTGAGGAAGATTAGATAAGACAGCTGAATTCCAACTGTCTTATCATTCTGTTCTTGGAGAGATACACTGTTGCCAAAGGAGTCTGGCAGCAGCTTTCTCCCCTCCCTTTTCCATTAAAAACACATGCACGATGACCTGAGCATGCATGTGTATGGGCCAATTAGGCACTTAGCATTCAACATACAACTATCTAAAGTGTTTGGCCAGTTTAAAAACATTTTATGTAAATTAACCCCTTGAGGGCGGGGCCATTTTTTCATTTTTGCACTTTCGTTTTTTCCTTCTCCCCTCCTAAAAATCATAACGCTTTCAATTTTCTACCTACAGACCCATATGAGGGCTTGTTTTTTGTGCCATATATTTTACTTTCTAATGCCATCAATCATTTCACCACCAAATCTACGGCGAAACCAGAAAAAAATATTTGTGAGGCAAAATTTTGTAACTTTTGAGGGCTTCCGATTCTATGCAGTGCACTTTTCGGTCAAAATGACACCTTATATTTTTATTCTGTAGCTCCAGTCGATTAAATTGATACCCAACTAATATAGGTTTTATTTTGTTTTACTTGTTTTAAAAAAATTATTACTTCATGTACAAAAATTAGAATGTTTAAAATAGTCCTCTTCTGACCCTTATAACTTTTTATTTTTCTATATACTCGGCTGTTTGAGGGCTATTTTTTTGCACCGTGTTCTAAAGTTTTTATCGGTACCATATTTTTTTTATGGGACTTTTTTATCGTTTTTATGAATTTTTTGAAAGTATACAAAGTGACCAAAAATACACAATTTTGGACTTTGGAATTTTTTTCGGAATACGTCATTGACCGTGCGGTTAAAGTAAGGCTGGGTTCACACTACGTTTTTCAACTACGGTTCCCGCATACGTTTTCATTAATGAAAACGTATGGAACAGTATTGAAAACCGTATACATAGGCAAAGCATTGCAAACCGTATGCACCCTGATGCATACGGTTGCGTACGGTTTGCTTGCAATACAGTTTTTAACAGTACTCCAAACCGTGTTCAACCGTGTTCAACCGTGTTTTTTCATTGCACATGGGCATTTGCAACCTAAAGACCCAAAGACCCCTCCATTTAAAAATGGACAGAATTTTCTAAAACGTATGTTTTTTTTTTTTTTTTATAAAAACGGACGGAACAGTATGCACTTTTAAAAACAGTATACAGTCTAAAAACGCATACGGTTTACTTTTTCCCATACTGTTCCATCCGTTTTTTTTTCCCATACAGTTTTTGATAGAAAACGTATGCGGGAACCGTAGTTGAAAAATGTAGTGTGAACCCAGCCTAACACTACATTTTTATAGTTTGGACATTTATGCACACGGCGATACCACATATGTTTATGTTTATTTTTGTTTTCATTTTTACTCTATTTTAGTCCCCATAGGGGACCATAACATGCAATCCTTGGATTGCATACAGTGATCAATGCTATGCCATAGCATAGCATTGATCAGTGTTTTCTGTGCTCGATTGCTCCAGGCTGCATGACTGGCTGGGAGCATCGAGCCCCAGATCGGACAATAAGGAGACAGGTAAGGACCCTCCCGCCGTCCTCTCAGCTGATCGGGACATCACGGTTATATTGCGATGGTCCCGATCAGCTCCACTGAGCAGCCGGGATCATTTTAGTTTTGTTTTTCAAAGTTGATAGTGGCATCTAATAGGTTAATGACAGGCATCACACCCTCCCCCCCCAAGAGGTTAAACAACAGTTTTAGGGTGTATTCACACGTACAGTATCCTGTGCATAGTTGATGCGCAGGATTTAAGCTGTAGATTTTATGCTAATGAGTTCAATGTAAACTTAATTACTGAACACAGCATCAGTTCTGTAGCTTCAAATCCTGTGCATCAAATATTTGCAAGACACTGTACGTGTGAATAGACCCTTACAGTGAATGACAGATTTAGTGCTTTACATGCAATCATGAATGTACCGTGTCAGATGGGGGACATTGAACAAATAAACAATGTTGTCATTGATGTCATACCGGGATCACTAACATTTCATATTAACTGGCTGCCATCTTAGGATGAGCCGGCTGGTCCTAATTAGCAGGTACTTGCTGCATTAGTAGGTGTCAGCTCATTCTGAAGTTAAACTGTCACAGCGTGTAAACATGCTTTAACAGTCAGTTGACTTTAGCGTTGACAGTCCCCGCCCCCCCATGGCCGTGATTGGCTGGATAATTCTGATCTGCAAATGACGCCTCTTCTGTGCCAATCTGGTCTCCGGTAACCCAGTGGCCCAGAAGATATGGGTGATTGGTGCTGTCTCAGACAGCATCACTTACCCTGGAGCTTGTGCCACCTGACGAGGCTGACAATGGCCTTCGTTATCATGGCTACATGCCTGTGACAGTATTTGATCTGCTATGTTATGCCTATCAGTGTAACTCAGGCATAGGCAGAACACAGTGCACAATGTACATGTACGTCTTGGTCTGTTCCGATCACTCCTGATAACTGTGTAGTGGCTGCTGTTTGGTCCGGCCACACAGAACAGAACAGTTGCTGGTGGAACACCATGCTGGTGGTACCCAAAAAAATGCTGCTCAGTAATAAATCCCTGATCAGAAATCCGGACAGTCTGCATATGGGGTAATGTTCAGCCACGCAGTGCAAAACAGTCTCCAGTTGCACATGTTGCAATGGCCGCCCAAAAAAGTGCAATAAAAAAGAGGCTCACACCTGTGGCTCCATGGCTTCCCTTGGGCCGGTTACAGAAATGTTCACCACCTATGAAGGCATGCCCTCTCTATGCGAGGCCCTCATAGTTTGTAAAGCAATTGTTCTTGAGTACAAAAATATCCCATATGTGGACGTTAAATGCTCTGCGGGTGCACTTATGGCTCAGAAGTGAGAGAACACCATGTACATTTGAGGCCTAAATTGGTGATTTGCACTGCAGAGGTTCTGACATAAAAGGTAAAAAAAAATTAGTGACCCTATTTTGTAAAAAAAAGAAACAGTGAGCATTTAGACTCCAAAGGTGATTTCAAGATTTTTGAACAGCTTTTCTCCCTTTACCCCTTGTGAAAATGAAAAATTAGGGGTTACACCAGCATTTTTGAGTAAAAATGTAATTTTTTTATTTTCACAGCAAGTATAGTACATAAATGGGAAATATTGCAGGTTCTGGATACTGCAATGGAGGTTTGGGGGAAACACTATATAGCCAATAGAGATAGACTTAGTCTCATTGTAGAAATTTGTGGTATATTCATAGTAGAGCTGCATAATTTGGGGAAAATGTCATATTGCTATTATGGAGGCAAATATTATGATTTCGAGATGATAAACATATGGTAAAATTCCACAATTTCATGTCCTTTCCCTTCCATTTCATGACCATTTTCCTTAATTCATGTCCATTCCCATTTCATGTCCACACCCTCCCCCCCATTTCATGTCCATTCCCTCATTTCGTATAGGAAATTCATATTATAGCTATTCCCCTCAGTTCATATAGACAATTACCCCATAGCTATTCCCCTCATTTCCATTCCACCCATTTAGTTTCCAATCCCCTCCATTTCATGTTCATTGGACGTTCACTGGCTTGACAATCAGCTGGGACACGCACAGGAGCCGGGCTGAGATGACACTGCCGCAAATCAAGGGACATGCACAGGAGCTGGGCCAAGATGACACCGCCGCAAATCAAGGGACATGCACAGGAGCCGGGCCGAGATGGCATCGCCGCAAATCAAGGGACATGCACAGGAGCTGGGCCAAGATGACACCGCCGCAAATCGAAGGACATGCACAGGAGCTGTGCCGAGATGACACCACCGCAAATGTAGAGACATGCACAGGAGTGGGGCCAAGATTACACTGCCGCAAATCAAGGGACATGCACAGGAGCTGTGCCGAGATGACACCGCCACAAATGTAGAGACATGCACTGCACAGGAGTGAGGCCAAGATTACACCGCCGTAAATCAAGGGACATGCACAGGAGCGGGGCCGAGGTAATAATCGCTGCATTCAGTGGCGTAGCTATAGAGGTCACAACGGTCGCCATGGGCCCCCCTTGCTACAATCACATGATGACCGGCACCGCCATCATGTTAATTAATCAGTATGACAGCCGCTGCTACCAGACCTGTCCGTCCGGCAGCAGCGGAGTCAACATGAGGAGGACCTGGGGTGGGACCTGAGTAACCATCCCACCCCTGCCTTTCTGCCGCATTGAGTGAGTGGATGAGGAGGGGCAGGGCACGTACGGCGTTAACAGGAAGCCCTGCCTCTCTCCTTCCGCAGTGACTGCCCGCTCATCCACATGCTCGGTCGCCCACAGGACCCTTATGCATGGCCGCCCGCCCGCAGGACCCTTATGCACGCCCGCCCGCAGGACCCTTATCCACGGGCGCCCGCCCGCAGGACGCTTATGCACGGGCGCCCGTAGGACGCTTCCCTTCCCGCCGGCTAGTGGACCCCACCATCCCGCCCGGTATGAGTAAACCCTGCGCATTATAAATGTACGGCGCTGCAGCGCGCAGCGCCGTTCATTTATGGCATGGCTTTGAAGTTAGTGCAGGAACTCCTGCGCTCCCTTCATAGTAGTTGCGCATAGTGACATCAGGAGCCAGTGTTTTCCAACCATGGTGCCTTCAGCTGTTGTAAAAGTACAACTCTCAGCATGCCTGGACAGCCAAAGCCTGTCTGGGCATGCTGGGAGTTGTAGTTTTGCAACAGCTGGAGGTGCCCTGGTTGGAAAACACTGGCTTACAGTAAATGTCTCAAAGGAGTACTCTAGGATGCAAAAATTGTCATTCAGACTGCCGACAGTAAAATAACAAATATACATACCTGTTGTCGCTCCCCAGGTGCCTCCAGTAACCCGCTCCAGCTTCCGACGCGATCTTTTTCCTGGTTGCTGGTGGTCATACTGCACTCAGCCAATCACCGGCCGCAGCGAAGTCCCACTTTGGCCGGCAATGTGAATCACCGGCAACCAGGAAGAGGATCGCGGCGGAGGCCAGTGAGGGTTACTGTTACGCCTAGCGCTCCGGGTCCCCGCTCCTCCCCGGAGCGCTTACGGCGTCTCTCTCTCCGCAGCGCCCCGGTCGGTCCCGCTGACCGGGAGCGCTGCACTGTCATGGCCGTCGGGGATGCGATTCGCACAGCGGGACGCGCCCGCTCGCGAATCGCATCCCAGGTCACTTACCCGTCCCGGTCCCCTGCTGTCGTGTGCTGGCGCGCGCGGCTCCGCTCTCTAGGGCGCGCGCGCGCCAGCTCCCTGAGACTTAAAGGGCCAGTGCACCAATGATTGATGCCTGGCCCAATTAGCTTAATTGGCTTCCACCTGCTCCCAGACTATATCTGTTCACTGCCCCTGCACTCCCCTGCCGGATCTTGTTGCCTTTGAGCCTAGTGAAAGCGTTACTGTGTTGTCCTTACTGTGTACTTGACCTCCTGCTATTACCTTATTGACTACGATCCTTGCTGCCTGCCCCGACCTTCTGCTACGTCCGACCTTGCTTCTGTCTACTCCCTTGTACCACGCCTATCTTCAGCAGTCAGAGAGGTAGAGCCGTTGCTAGTGGATATGACCTGGTCACTACCGCCGCAGCAAGACCATCCCGCTTTGCGGCGGGCTCTGGTGAACACCAGTAGTGACTTAGAACCGGTCCACTAGCACGGTCCACGCCAATCCCTCTCTGGCACAGAGGATCCACCTCCTGCAGCCGGCATCGTGACAGTAGATCCGGCCATGGATCCCGCTGAGGTTCCCCTGCCTTATATCTCTGATCTCACCACGGTGGTCGCCCAGCAATCCCGACAGATCGCCCATCTAACCCACCAGCTGTCGGAAGTGTCCACCACGGTGCAGCAACTTCAGTCGCAACTTCTGCCTCTGCTACAGCAGCAACCATCTCCTCCGCCAGCTCCTGCACCCCTTCCGCAGCGAGTGGCCACTCCTAGCCTCCGCTTGTCCTTGCCGGACAAATTTAATGGGGACTCTAAGTTTTGCCGTGGCTTTCTTTCGCAATGTTCCCTGCACTTGGAGATGATGTCGGACCAGTTTCCTACTGAAAGGTCTAAGGTGGCTTTCGTAGTCAGCCTTCTGTCTGGAAAAGCCCTGTCATGGGCCACACCGCTCTGGGACCGCAATGACCCCGTCACTGCCTCTGTACACTCCTTCTTCTCGGAAATTCGAAGTGTCTTTGAGGAACCTGCCCGAGCCTCTTCTGCTGAGACTGCCCTGCTGAACCTGGTCCAGGGTAATTCCTCCGTTGGCGAGTACGCCATACAATTCCGTACTCTTGCTTCTGAACTATCCTGGAATAATGAGGCCCTCTGCGCGACCTTTAAAAAAGGCCTATCCAGCAACATTAAAGATGTTCTGGCCGCACGAGAAACTCCTGCTAACTTGCATGAACTCATTCATCTAGCCACTCGCATTGACATGCGTTTTTCTGAGAGGCATCAAGAGCTCCGCCAGGAAAAAGACTTAGATCTCTGGACACCTCTTCCACAGTCTCCATTGCAATCTGCGCCTAGGCCTCCCGCCGAGGAGGCCATGCAAGTGGATCGGTCTCGCCTGACCCTGGAAGAGAGGAATCGCCGTAGGGAAGAGAATCTTTGTCTGTACTGTGCCAGTACCGAACATTTTTTGGTGGATTGCCCTATCCGTCCTCCACGTCTGGGAAACGCACGCTCGCACCCAGCTCTCGTGGGTGTGGCGTCTCTTGATGCTAAGTCGGCTTCTCCACGTCTCACGGTGCCTGTACGGATTTCTCCTTCAGCCAACTCTTCCCTCTCAGCCGTGGCCTGCCTGGACTCTGGTGCCTCTGGGAATTTTATTCGGGAATCCTTGGTGAATAAATTCCGCATCCCGGTGACCCATCTCGTCAAGCCACTCCACATTTCCGCGGTCAACGGAGTCAGGTTGAATTGCACCGTGCGTTACCGCACGGAGCCCCTCCTAATGTGCATCGGACCTCATCACGAAAGAATTGAGTTTTTGGTCCTCTCCAATTGCACTTCCGAAATTCTCCTTGGACTACCCTGGCTTCAACACCATTCCCCAACCCTGGATTGGTCCACAGGGGAGATCAAGAGCTGGGGTACCTCTTGTTTCAAGGACTGCCTTAAACCGGTTCCCAGTACTCCCTGCCGTGACCCTGTGTGTTCCCCTGTATCCGGTCTCCCTAAAGTCTTTATGGACTCTGCCTGCCATAAGAAGTGCCTCTCCCCCCCTCCCAGTCCAGTCAGGCAAGCCTCGGTGCCTCCTCATGGCCCCCGTCCTGGTGTCACACTGCCCCGTGCCAGGCCTCGCCCTCTGCCCTCCCTCCCCATTCCCACTCCTGCTGTACTGCCTGTTGTTGAGGAATCCCTCCATTCTTTCCCGGTGTCCTCATCCCAGGGGAGGCAGTTACCGGACAAAGAGAAGGGGAGACCTAAGGGGGGGGGGGGGTACTGTTACGCCTAGCGCTCCGGGTCCCCGCTCCTCCCCGGAGCGCTTACGGCGTCTCTCTCTCCGCAGCGCCCCGGTCGGTCCCGCTGACCGGGAGCGCTGCACTGTCATGGCCGTCGGGGATGCGATTCGCACAGCGGGACGCGCCCGCTCGCGAATCGCATCCCAGGTCACTTACCCGTCCCGGTCCCCTGCTGTCGTGTGCTGGCGCGCGCGGCTCCGCTCTCTAGGGCGCGCGCGCGCCAGCTCCCTGAGACTTAAAGGGCCAGTGCACCAATGATTGGTGCCTGGCCCAATTAGCTTAATTGGCTTCCACCTGCTCCCAGACTATATCTGTTCACTGCCCCTGCACTCCCCTGCCGGATCTTGTTGCCTTTGAGCCTAGTGAAAGCGTTACTGTGTTGTCCTTACTGTGTACTTGACCTCCTGCTATTACCTTATTGACTACGATCCTTGCTGCCTGCCCCGACCTTCTGCTACGTCCGACCTTGCTTCTGTCTACTCCCTTGTACCACGCCTATCTTCAGCAGTCAGAGAGGTAGAGCCGTTGCTAGTGGATACGACCTGGTCACTACCGCCGCAGCAAGACCATCCCGCTTTGCGGCGGGCTCTGGTGAACACCAGTAGTGACTTAGAACCGGTCCACTAGCTCGGTCCACGCCAATCCCTCTCTGGCACAGAGGATCCACCTCCTGCAGCCGGCATCGTGACAGTTACGGGAGGCATCTGGGGAGCGACAACAGGTATGTATATTTATTATTTTACTGCCAGCAGTCTGAATGACAATTTTTGCATCCTGGAGTACTCCTTTAAGTTAGAGAAAAAAATATAGAATGTGGAAACCTCTCTTATCATAAATCATCCTGTACAGATTAACATTAGGGTAGGGTTACATGTAACAGATCCTTAGCGTATTTTACGCTGCGGATCCGCCGATGACTTGACTCTATAGAGTGCCTCCTGCTGTTTCCCCCCCTGTGTGCTGCTCTCAACAGCAATCTGCCACTAACAAGCAGCCACACAGGGACCTGCGAGTCACATGGGCACCTGCAGTGTACACTGAGACATCGTGGAGCGGATAGTAGTGGCAGATTGCTGCTGTAAGCAGGACACGGGGGGAAAACAGCTGGAGGCACACTATAGGGTCAGGTCTTTGATGGATCAGCAGAGTAACATACACTACTGATGTGTTACATGTGGCCCTACCGTAAGGGTGCATTCACATGTGCGTTTTTTTGCTGCAGATTTGCTTCGGCAGAATGTGCTGCCCATTGACTTCAATGGGTAACAAAATCTACCACAGCAAATCTGCAGCAGAACATTTATTGAATCGGCGGGGCGGCGGAGGGGGGGGATTTGTGGGCTGCACACGTTCAGCCCTCCTGAAGAATGGTATCTGCTTGTTCATGGGGTGATCATAGAATTTGGGGTCCGGAGGCAGTGTGTATGTATGATGTGTGTGTGTATGTATGATGTGTGTGTATGTACTGTATGTATGATGTGTGTGTGTGTGTGTATAAATGATGTTTGTATGTACTGTATGTATGATGTGTGTATGTATGAATGATGTGTGTGTACTGTATGTATGATGTGTGTGTATGTACGGTATGTATAATGTGTGTATGTATGAATGATGTGTGTGTACTGTATGTATGATGTGTGTGTGTGTGTATGTACTGTATGTATGATGTATGAATGATAGATGTGTGTAAACAAGATGTATGATGTGTTGAGATGTATTATGCGGGGGGGATCTGGAGGCGGCGGGTGTATGTATGATTTGTGTATGCATGATGTGTATATGTATGTATTATGCATATGTGGGGGGGACAGAGGCGGTATGTTTATGATGTGTGTATGTACTGTATGCATGAATGGTGTGTGTGTATGTACTGTATGTGGCGTATGTATATTCAGGGGGTACAGTGGGTGGCAGTATTATATTCAGGGGGTAAAGTGGGTGGTAGTTTTATATTCAGGGGATACAGTGTGTGGAAGTATAATATTCAGGGGGTACAGTAGGAGGCAGTATTATATTCAGGGGGTACCGTAGGTGGAAGTATTTTCAGGGGGTATAGTGGGTGGCAGTATTATTTTCAGGGGGTGCATTAGGTGGCAGTATTATATTCAGGGTGTACAGTAGGTGGCAGTATTATATTCAAGGGGTACAGTAGGTGGCAGTATTATATTCAGGGGGTACAGTGGGTGGCAGTATTATATGCATGAGGAACAGTGGATGATAGTTTTATATTCAGGGGATAAAGTGTGTGGCAGTATTATATCCAGGGGGTACAGTATTTAGCAGAATAATAATGATTACTGTCTTCATGCAAAGGATGAGGATCTACTGACAAAGTGAGAACCTATGATGTCCGGGCATCAGACTCTGCAGAGAAGATGGAGCTGGAAGAAGTCCTGACATCTGAACCAGATGAAGAAGAAAAGAAAAGTCAACAGACAAGACGTCACTCAGGTCACTGATATCATTGTGTATTCTCCTGACTGTCCCATCGGCTGGAGTCACTTGTAAGTTCCGCAGTGATGATGGGTGACGCTGTACCCTAATCTGTGGCCCTCCATCTGTTGCAAAACTACAACTCCCATAATGCCTGAGGCTCTCCAGACATGATGGGAGTTAGAGCTTTATAACAGCCTGAGAGTAACTGGAACCAAGGTGATTCGGTGATTGGTGGGGTTCCCAGCAGTTGAACCCCCTCCAGAACAATGGGCTGCTTATTCTTAAATGTCTGATTTGTCTGTCTGGCCCTGCCTGTTAGTCACTTATATAGTTGTGTATTCTCCTGAGTAAGGGATTGTCTGGGATTGGGGAAGCGGGTCGTCAGGTGGTAGGGGGCCCAAGGCAATTTTTTGCAATATTCCTTATTTTGGACCTGTATCTGTCATACATTGATGGCATATCCTGATATAAAATAAATGTTAATCAAGGAAATAAATATTTATTTATTTTCTTCCCATGGTAGAAGCAGTAATCCTTACAGCAATTCTCTGGTTAGCATGATAAAGAATAATTGTAACTTACTAATATACCTCTGGTATTTAAACCACAAAACTATAGTTTAGTAGTCAGCTTCATAAAGCTAAATAATATGTTACTAAGAAACCTTTGGCACAAAATCACAAGGGTAATTGTACAGTAACCAGTATGGAGTGCACATGTTCAAAGAGAAAGCAATGGATATCAACACTACATGGACAACTGAAGTCATCAACCCTACACCTCCCATGCCCTATCTTTTATATGATGTTGTCTTCCAGACATTTTAAAGGGGTACTCCGCCCCTAGACATCTTATCTCCTATCCAAAGTATAAGGGATAAGATGTCTGATCGTGGGGGTCCCGCAGCAGGGACCCCCGTGATCTTCCTGCTGCACCCGGCATTCATTTAGAGCATCAGGTGCTCGTGACTGAGGCTCGTGACATCACAGTCATGCCCCACTCATGACTCGTGGAGGCTCGTGACGTCATGGTCACTCCCCGCTCGTGACTTCACAGCCACGCCCCCTCAATGCCAGTCCATCGGAGGGGGCATGACGGCAGTCATGCTCACTCCCATAGACTTGCATTGAGGGTGCGTGGCTGTGACATCACGAGCCGGGCATGACCGTGATGTCACGAGCCTCCACCCCGCATCGCTAGTCATCCGGCTCGGAGCGAAGTTCGCTCCGTGCACTGGATATCTGGGGTGGCGCAGCTGAGATCGCGGGGGTCCTTATCCCCTATTCTTTGGATAGGGGATGAGATGTCTAGTAGAAGACATAATTGTTCCTGCAATCTTTATTCTTCATACACTGCACATTGAGATCAAGATAGTTCAGGCACAGAGCCATGATGGTCAGGGAGGGGGTGGGGGGGGGGGGGTGGGGGTGTTGATTGAAACCTTTCCAGAGCAAAAGTGGCTCAGTTGTCCATAGCAACCACTCAGATTGATTCTTTTATTTTTCAGAGGCATTTTTAAAAATGAAAGAAGCAACCTTTCTATACGGTTGCTATAGCTTCAGTTCATTCTTCTGTTTTCCCTTCACCGGCACCTTTAGATGGTCATTGCCTTCAGCCAACAATAAGCCCTTCTTTCCTGACCATCAATAATGTGCGTATTGGTGTAAAAGCTTACATGTGTGCATGGTCCATAGGATATGATGAATTGCTTGTTATAGTGGTTTTCTGGCTGAGTCTAGATAACAAACCCTTCTCTGGCTTGTTTTCAGTTGACCATGTAGTGTCGGAGTTGTGTTTCCTCTAATATTTTTTGGCAAGACTTGTTTTCTCTTATTAAAGGCCAGGCTAAATCTTGCTTTAAAAGTAGGTTTCAAAAATAAATTCTTGTTGACCAAGTACTGAAAGCGAGAAGTGTTCACTTCAGACGATAGAGCTGGGCGTATGCTATATACTGCACAGTATGTTCTAATAGCACTGAGCAGATCACCCTGTAATGTTTACTAACCTCAGACCTGAGGAAGTTTGCCCACTGCACCAGACAGATGTGAGCTGTCAGGGAAGAGTTATGAGCTTAGCCTGGAAATATTCCATTCTGCCTATCAATTATACAAAGCTCCCTCCTGCCACCATACTCTTTGCAGGTTTGCATCCATTTCTCTTAATAACTTCAAAGCCAGAGGCAAACTGAGGAACAGGTCACTACTTATAAAGTCCCACTCAAAGAAGCAACTGCCTTAACTGTTTATGTTCTAAAGATGTAATTTTATTCTATACAAGTGCCAACGAGCCTGGATAATTTCACTGACTAAAGTGAAAAAATAAATAAAAATGCATATGTTTAACCCCTGGCAAATCCCCTGGAACCCCTGAAACCATCATGCTTTACTTTGAAGCAAAAAAACAAAAAACTAATCGCAGATATGATAAACAAAACAATGTTTGTTTAATAGCAGAACATTCTGGCATTCTTAAACATACCTCAAACTAATCAAAAGGATTTATTTACATTATTGACATAGGTTTTTCCAGATCATGTAGAGAAAGAAATTATGGAATTATCAACAAAACAAATCCAGTTAGAACTTCATTACTGTTCCCTAGATCTACAGACGACCTAAATTCTTTGAGGTGCAGAAGGAGCAGAGGAAAAGCCCTTGAATTCTGGCGTAAACACTCCACAAGAACTGGACTTAGTTTCCAAGATTATTGATTAAAATAAATAAAATGCATATACAGCAGCATAACGTGTTTCACACAAACAGCCCTTTTCACAGATTCACGCTGAATGTAAGTACATGATGCTGGTTTATATCAAGAAAAAGTAGCAAAATACAGGTAACACATGTTGTCACAATTGTGGGAGGGTATATGGAGGTCAACTTGACCCAATGAACAATGAATACAGATCCAACATGATGTCACAGTGAGAGGGGGTACAGAGGTTGGCTTGGTCCTATGAACATTTAGATGTGAACCACCTAAAAGTGGTTCCAGACCGTGTTGTTCTATCCACTTATATGGGGACCCTGGTGGCATCTTCCTATAAGTTCATGAGCTTCATTAGTAGTTGTGTCTCATATGAAACTAAATAAGGTGAGAACCCTTTTCAGGTTTACCCTGTGTAGGAACCAACACTGTAAATACATACTGCCCTATGAGGAACTATGGGGGACATTTATCAAGGCTTATACACAGGTTTTTCTGTGTAAGTTTGTTGCAACTTTGTTGCAAAACCGTGCGACTTTTTGACTTTCACTCACTACGTGACTTTCGCAATTCCCGCTGATGTACACGGGTTTGCATTTTCAGTCATAAGTGATTTTTGAACTGCAACTTTTCTCAAAAAATTGCAGATTTGTTGCAATGCCCTCAGTTAACACTGCGTACATGCACCATCCCAGATCTGATTTACAAAACTGTCTGTAGACAGCACTGGCGGAAAAGTCTTAGCTATGTCTCAAAGAAGGAAATACGGTATAGAAAATGGTGTTTGGAAGTGAAATAAAAAAATAAATGTGTACTAGCCATGTATTTATCACATGTCCTGCACCATTTAGTCAATTTGGTGCATGTACATTCCAACTACACCATCAAAACCTGTGTATAACATCAGTGCACCTAAACTGATTTTGATATCCCCGATGTCTATTTTTCTAGCTGTTAACTTGCGAGGCAGATGGAGCCTTGTCATGGACAAACACTTAAATTTTCATGAATATTCATTTGGACGGAAATCCTGACTGTTTACTTGCCATGTCATTGAGTTATTATGCCTTTCCTAACTAAAATCCCATCATATCATCACTAGATGTTCACCACCTTTTAATAAGATATGAGTGGCATTCCTGCCTCTATTTCATGACTTCTGTCTATTGACATAGTATGCAACAATTTCATGGCTTTTTAGCATTTATCCACATGGGCAGAATTAAACAGCTTACAGATGCAGTTTGACAGCTTGTCCTAGTCTTTAACCTTCATAGTTGGTTTCTTTCACAGTTCTTGACATTCCTGCTTTTTGTCACCACAAAAAAACCCTTTCAGCAGCGTATTTTTTTTATTTCTCATATTTTAATACACATTGGGGGAAATATTCAAAATGAATCACATAATTTAGTGACTTTCGCACAAAAATGTTTGCATGAAACATTTACTCTACATTTGCAAAGCTTTGCTATGGGGATTTGCTCCTGCTCTGGACAGTTCTTTGCATGGACAGAGGTGTCAGCAGAGAACACTGTGGTCAGACTGGAAATAATAATACAGCTTTCTGTGGAGCATACAGCAGCTGATAAGTACTAGAAGGATTAAGATTTTTAAATAGAAGTAATTTACAATTCTACAAAAAAAAAAAGATTGCAGCAGCACACTTGGTCAAAAAATGGAGGCTCATAGCACACTTTTTGATCAAAATGTGTCCCCCCATCCACCACGCGGAGGTGGCCTCATTTAGGATGGGGCCCTAACACAAATTCTGATCCTACCGCTCATAACCACTCACCTCTGTTGGGCATATAGCCTCTGACTGGGTGACATGCTGGATCCATTATCAATTTAAAACACCTCCTGTGAAAAAGGGGGAGGGGTGCACAGCTAAAGAGGGTGCCATTCCCCATGAGTTGTACAAAAAAGCAAAAAGAAAAATAGCCAGCACAACTACCTAATACACGGGTGCACGCTGCTGTGGCAAATACAGAGTGTACAAGAAAAGAAGATTGCAACAGCACACTTGGTCAAAAAATGGAGGCTCTTAGCGCACTATTTGATCAAAACGTATCCCCCATCCACCATGCGGAGGTGGCCTCGTTTAGGATGGATTTTTTGTATACTCTGTATTTGCCACAGCAGTGTGCACCCGTGTATTAGGTAGTTGTGCTGGCCATTTTTCTTCTTGCTTGTTTGTACCACTCTTTAGCTGGCACCCTCTTTAGCTGGCACCCTCTTTAGATGTGCACCCCTCCCCATTTTTCACAGGAGGTGTTTTAAATTGATAATGGATCCAGCATGACACCCAGTCAGAGGCTATATGCCCAACAGAGGTGAGTGGTTATGAGTGTTAGGCTCAGAATTTGTGTTAGGGTCCCATCCTAAATGAGGCCACCTCCGCGTGGTGGATGGGGGGATACGTTTTGATCAAAAAGCGCGCTAAGAGCCTCCATTTTTTGACCACGTGTGCTGCTGCAATCTTCTTTTTTTGCATACTCTGTATTTGCCACAGCAGCTTGCACCCGTGTATTAGGTAGTTGTGCTGGCTATTTTTCTTTTTGCTTAATTTACAATTCTGTTTAACTTTCTGGCACCAGTTGATTTAAAAAATAATATATATGTCTCCCCTTTAAAGGGGGTACTCCCGTGGAAAACTTTTTTTTTTTTTAAATCAACTGGTGCCAGAAAGTTAAACAAATTTGTAAATGACTTCTATTAAAAAATCTTAACATTTTCAGTACTTATTAGCTGCTGAAAACTACAGAGGAAATGGTTTTCTTTTTGGAACACAGAGCTCTTTACTGACATCATAACCACAGTGCTCTCTGCTGACATCTCTGTCCATTTTAAGAACTGTCCAGAGTAGGAGAAAATCCCCACAGCAAACATATGCTGCTCTGGACAGTTCCTAAAATGGACAGAGATGTCAGCAAAGAGCTCTGTGTTCCAAAAAGAAAAACATTTCCTCTCTAGTATACAGACACTAAAAAGTACTGTAAAGATTAAGATTTTTTAATAGAAGTCATTTACAAATCTCAAGAATAAATTGTGTTTGTGTATCGGCGCACATAAAAGGAACACACATATGGGAACAAACTTACTAATGCAGTTGGTTTATTAGCATCTGGATGAGATAAGAAGATTTTGAGGAGTGAGCTGGTGTTGGTTTCGTTCACTAGGCAGAGAAAATAAAGGAATCTCTGACGAAGAATCTCTGACGAAGGTCAGCGTACTGACCGAAACGCGTTAGATGATTCTTTGGCTCCTGCGTCTTGCTGTAGCTGCAATCGTGACGTCACGTTCAGTAATCAGATCTCCTTGCAAACTATCACAGCGTGGTCGCACCGGTGAGACGCTCACGGCCGGAGCAGATCTCCCGGCGCCTTCACCCGCTGTCCATCTGGACTGCCTGTCATACTGTCCCTCTGGGGGATCCTGGAAGGACTGTGTTTCAGTACCCACACTATACCTTTGGACGAACAACGCTCCGTGGATTGTATCGTGCACACTGGTATCCTTCACCGCAACTCAGGACAAACAACGCTCCGTGGATCAATCTATGCAAACCAGCTTTCAGACCACAGGTACCTTCAACCACTCATAGTGCCTATTACATGGTACCATATATAGATTTACACTTTACTATTACTGTGTACATGTAAGCAGATTGCATTATACTCGAATCACTCAATCACGATTATCTTACAAATATATGTAGTGAGTGAGACAGAAGTTTTCCGCCAATTACGGTCATCGAGGCGGGGGGTCGGCATCTATCTGCATCATAGCTCAACTCTAAAGATAGAAGTAAGTCTTTCTGCTACAGTATTTAACAGTACAAAATCGACACAATCCTATGACATAGATATAGTATCTGGAGTATTTACTTAAAAGCCGTTCCTTTATTTTCTCTGCCTAGTGAACGAAACCAACACCAGCTCACTCCTCAAAATCTTCTTATCTCATCCAGATGCTAATAAACCAACTGCATTAGTAAGTTTGTTCCCATATGTGTGTTCCTTTTATGTGCGCCGATACACAAACACAATTTATTCTTGAGCTTATTCCTTTTATTTGGGCCCCAGCCAGGACCCTCATTGTTGTATCTTGGCTGCCTAAAAGGGAACCATCCCTGCGCCAGTGATTATATACTACATATCATTTACAAATCTGTTTAACTTTCTGGCACCAGTTGATTTAAGAAAAAAAAAGTTTTCCACGGGAGTACCCCTTTAACATGTAAAAAAAAAAAAGCATAAGAAAAATTCATTTTTATCAGTTTTATCACCCACACCATCAGAATTTGTGGAATTCCCAATGGATGGTTGCCATGTTTGCATATCACTGGTAGATAGCAGATGGTAAGCTTATATCAGTCGACTTGCTAATAATTCCCTGACCGTTTACAGCATTAAATTGATTTCTAATAAATTGTTCTCACATTACTGCCATGTAATCTGGAACGGCCAGCCTCATATCACCTGGTTACTTCACATTTATTTACTGTGGAGTGCTATAATGAAGTCTGTTACAATCCATCTTGAAAATCACATAAAAATTTGAAAATCAAATAAAAACTTTGTCGGTAAAACAAAAAAGTGAATAGAAAATTTCAAAAAGTGACACCAAAATAACATCCATCAAATATTTAAAGCTACTGCAGACATTAAAATAAAATAAACCCAGCATGAGACAACTTTGCTATAAAATATTGACTTGTTTCTGAATATCCGCCCCCATTATAAATTGGTTTCCAATTTTGTTGCTTGTATACTTGATGCCTTCTGCACTTTGCTAGGTTATTGTGCACACTGTGAAAATTTTTTTTTTTTACTTAGTTATTAAAAATGTGTCCTTGTTTCTAGATTGATCAACAACATAAGATAGGTTTCCACACAGGTTTTTATCTACAGTTTTTTTTTGTAAACTGTCACTGCAGTTTATGAAGCCAAAGACAGAACTGGATCAAGTAGGAAGGAAAAGTATAAGTCCTTCCTTTATATTTCTGATTCCTTTTGAATACACTCCTGACTTTGGCTCAAAAACTGCAGTGGCAGTATTCCAAAAAATGCCAGAAATAAACTTGTGTGGAAACCTAACCTTAACCTTACAACCTCTCAGCATTTTCCTGCATATTTAATAATTATCATCTTGATTTCTTATTGATTATATCAGATTGCGGTGGTATTTTTAACTCATACAGTACATGTTACAGTACAGGACCAGCTGCCCAATATTGACTCCAGGAACACAATGTATTTAGCTAGCACTGCATCCACTAGGAGGCATAAATAATGATTTTAGTGATAGGAAAGACAGGACTTGTCACAGTGTTGCACAATATGATTTATGATGAGTAAGTATTTTCTTAAGATTGTATTGGGAACTTCAGGGTATCTGATGTTCTTTGTAGAATGACTCATACTCAGAATGTTCTTTTAAAACTAGAACTTGAAGACTCCAGTCTTCTGTTTGTTGTTTCTGCGTCATACATAGGCTTCTGTAACATGTGGCAAAATTGCTTTTGTTTTTGTTGCCTTAAATTTTTTTGTTATTTTTTTCCGGTTTCTACTATGGCGCTGTTTTTTTCTTAGAGGAAGCCGGTGAGGGGATCATAGCGAGTGGACATTGACTCATGGACAAGCTGATGGTGCTGCAGGACTGGTTAGTGTCCCAATAGGTATGGAGACCCCTTGTGTGGGATTTTCATGAGGCGTTTTCTTTATTAAATATAAAAAAAAAATTAAACAACCATATTACAAAAGGTCTTTACTTTTCATCAGTAACAACATATATAAAGTTATTTGATTTGACAGTGCCCATTTAACCCCCTCACCTTTTAAAAATCATAAGTTAAGTTTTCCACCTACAGGGCTTGTTTTTTTCACCATACACTTTACTGTAATTAAATCATTTTATTTTACCTTTTTTTTTAAATTGCACAATTGTACAAAAATTAGTATGTTAAAAATGGTCCTCTTCTGATACAGAGTATTTATTGAAACACCTTTCCACCATTGATTAGCCACAAGAATTCTCTTTAGCATCCATAGGCTTGGAGAGCCTGGAATTCTTGGATTGTACAGAAAAATCTGACAGTTTTAAAGACTTTTGGGAAAGAATTTTACCTGTCCAGAGGTAAAGTTGCTGAGTTGCCCATAGCAACCAATCAAATCGCTTCTTTCGTTTTTGAAAAGGCCTCTGAAAAATGAAAGAAGCAATCTGATTGGTTGCTATGGGCAACTCAGCAACTTTTCCTCTGGACAGGTTTTGAAAAAATATCTCTCTTTGATTCATAAATCTCCCTCTTTGTCTATAATTCGTTTATCCTCACACCTAACACTTTCGTGGATGTTGAGAGGTGGTAAAAACAAATAAATGGTACATTAATAGGGAAGCTAGTGTCTGAGACCACTAGCTTTCGAAACACAATAGCCAAAAATGTTCTTTTACATTTTGAAAGTTCTTACCTGTATCATGTTAAATTAATTTATCAACAGTAATGAAAATGCATATAAAAATCAGGCTGAAGAACTGAAAAATAAAAGAGATATGAAAGACTATCCATTCGCTACTATAGATGAAGGCTATGTAAAAACAAAAAAGAGAATGAATGGAATTACTAGCAAATTGCCCGTTGACTAAGCTAAAGATAACATTCCTTGGAATTCTGTGATTGGTAAAGCCATAAGACATTTTTGGGACATGTTAGAAGAGGATTATGAACTGCATGAAGTAGCCAATAGGCGACCTTTGGTTACCTTTCGTAAAAAACAGGACTATAGAAGATGTTATTAAAAGGTATAAAAATAAGAAAGTACAGTCATCATCTGATAATTGGCGTAATCGTACTGTCATCATAGGTAATTTCCTGTGTAGACATTTCTCGTTTTGGTGCCACAACTCTGGTTGTCATTGCATTCGGGATGGGTTAATTGTACCATGAAAGATTTTATTACTTGCAGAACCTCTTTTCGTGTCTATGTTCTATTTTGCCCCTGTGGACGTTTTTATGTGGGTAAGACCATAAGACAATTCTTTGTTAGGGTGAGGGAACATCTCTACTTTATGGGAACTGAAAGGGAGCTCCACGTCTAATCTCCCCAGTTTAGAGACATTCCCAGGGGTGACATTTCATATTTAAAATTTACCCGACTTCAAAGAGTTAACCCAGTGAAGTCAGGTCGTGATCGACAAATATAAGGTGAAGTGAATTTTCTGACTCAATGCCCTTTCTCCACACGGTCGAAATTATATAAATGATCTAAGTTTGTTTTTGTGATTTTCCAATGGTGTTTGTAAGATGTACTCATTTGTATTGATGTGTACTTGCCAGGAGTGTCTCTCTTGTGTGACTGACAGATCTTGTACAATTTAACATTTATCTGTGTGATGATATGTAAGCCATGGCCCAGAGGAAGCACACTTACAGTGTGAAAATGGACGTTGCACCCTCCTCTTTCAGTGTACCTCTGGGGTCTTGATATCCTCCTTTATTATATGCTTTTATGCTATAAATAAAGTTATGACACTTTTGCAGATTAAGTTGGTGCTTTTGATGATCATCTTTGATGTGCCCATTGCTGAGCATCTCTTAGAGCAGCTGAGCTTCAGATAAATGTAAGTCTTATATCTTTTGCACCAACACTGTCATAGGCAGAGTTCACTAATCCACTTGTTTCTCCCACTCAAATAGTGATAAAACATAATTTTTAATCAACACAAGGAAAGAGAAGCGGGGGCACTCACGTATCGGTGATCAGGTAACAGGCTTCTTTATTTCAACGGTGCAGGCACAATCGTACAATAGCGGGGCGTCAGGAAACGATAGCTATTTCGTGCCGCTCCCAACACTTCTTCAGGTCACGGCGTGCAGGAGCGTGCGGGAGCGGCACGAAATAGCTATCGTCTCCTAACGCCCCGCTATTGTACGATTGCACCTGCACCGTTGAAATAAAGAAGCCTGTTACCTGATCACCGATACGTGAGTGCCCCCGCTTCTCTTTCCTTGTGTTGTATTAGTAGTTGCTTCTTCTCTGCGGGTAGTAGCACCAGGGTGTGACGGGAAGAGGGCCTGGAACCGAACCTAATCGCTAGGCGGTACCCTGTTTTGAAGTGCTTAACTACACAGGACCAGTGCCAGCCATCTGCTGCTTAGTCTTGTGATCATTTTTAATCAATTTGCAAATAAAAGTTAAATTTTATCACTATTTAAGTGGGGGAAACAAGTGGATAAGTAAACTCTGCCTATGACAGAGTTGGTGCAGTAGTAAAATATGTGTTATATCCACCCCTTATTGTTTTGAGCTTTTACTTTTATATCTATGCTTACTTTTATGCCAGACAGTGACTGCTAAGTTTGTGATTTGTACACTAAGAGCCCTCATCCAAAGGCACAACTAACTGGAAGGAGTCAGTGGTTTCCATGAATCACACCGTGATGTGAGGAAACAGCAGCCGTTGAGCAGACGGAGAAATTGACACCAAAATAAACCTCATAAACCAGAAAAGTTTCATAAAGTGAGGTTTCAGCAAGTTGTACAAGGAGGGAGAAACTCTAAAACATAACCAAGGGCTTGGAGAAGTGCCAGGCAGGGAAGCAAAGACATGTGATCCAGCATAAGGATAGGAGGATAGATTGGTCGCAAATAATCATGAATGGAAACATGCCTAAGCATAAAATTATAATCTGTGATATCTGTATCAAACCATGCAATTCCTTTCTTAAGCATTGCTCTACAGTATAATTGTGTCGTAGTGTTGAGCACGAATATTCGCAATGCTAATTTTTTTGCGAATATCGGCACTTCGTGATTTCGCGAATATTTAGAATATAATGCACATTTTTATGCTAATTTTCCATGCTAAAAAAAAGTGAACCAACATAGCAAATATGCGAATTTCGCGAACATAGGATGAATAATCATCAATATATTCGCGAAATATCGCAAATTTGAATATGGTCCCTGCTTCTCATCACTTCACACGTGTGTTTAATCATAGACATGGGGGGAGATTTATTAAAACATGTCTAGAGGATGAGTGGTGCAGTTGCCCATAGCAACCAATCAGATTAATTCTTTAATTTTTCCCCGGCCTTTTTAAATATGAAAGAAGCAATCTGATAGGTTGCTATGGGCAACTGCACCACTCTTCCTCAGCACAAGTTTTGATAAATCTCCCCCACGATCCATACTACCTGGTCTCACTACAATCCATTATTATACTGTTATCAAGTTTCCTCTATTTACTTAAAGGGGTACTCCGGCCCCAAGACATCTTATCCCCTATCCAAAGGATAGGGGATAAGATGTCTGATCGCGGGGTTCCCGCCGCTGGGGACCCCCGCAATCTAGCATGCAACACCCACCTGTAAGCACTGCAGGAAGCGCTGCAGGCTCTCAGTGTTATGCCTCCCGACCACGGGGACGGAGTATTGTGACGTTACGACTCCGCCCCATGTGACATCACGCCCTGCCCCCTCAATGCAAGTCTATGGGAGGGGGCGTGATGGCCGTGCTTACACGTGGGTGCTGCATGCTAGATTGCGGGGGTCCCCAGCGGTGGGACCCCCCGTGATCAGACATCTTATCCCCTATCCTTTGGATAGGGGATAAGATTTCTTGGAGCTGGAGTACGCCTTTAAGTAAGCAGTATAAAAAAATATGTAAAGGACTGTGGGAAATTGCTCTTTTCACACAGGGTTTTCGAAAACTTTCATAAAGTGAAACCTTTTTTTTAGTTGGATACATGCTGGATCCATCCAAAAACCATGTTTAAAAGTAGACACATTTTTCGGCAGATCCCTCTAAAAATGGATGTATCCTATCTGTTTTTTTAATTTTTCTTTATTTTGCAGAAACGATTTTGTGATACAACAGAGCCTGCTATATATGCTAGATATGCGCAAAACATTGTTTATTCTAAAAAAAAACATGGCTATATTTAGGCTAATTCTGGAGCACTTCAGCTTCAGTACCCAATTTTCTAACTTCTTTTTCAGAATAGTCACATTCTGCCAGTTTTTCAAACATCTCCTTCATATTGTCATTGTATTTCTCATTACTACCGTAAATCCTACGAACTGGTGCCATCTGACTTATAGGTAGGGGGAGCATGAAAAGTCGGACAAGTTAATACATTATTCTTATCTGTGCTTTTAGTGTACAGAGTGGTGGACAGTCTCCCTGGTTCCTTGCCTGAGTGACATTCCTACCTTCAGCACCTGAGTGTCACTTGACCTGTGGAAACCCTTCTAAGAGTCGGTGCTGTGCTACATCTGTGCACCAGTATTTGTGTGAGAGAAGTAGAGTTGTAGTTCCATAAGGTTTGTGTTTGCAGTGTCCAGAAGGACCCTTCAGGAGGACGCAGGTCAGAGGCAGCTATAATTCAATGATTACACAGTGTGCTTTATATGCGTGATGTGGTCAGAAATACAGTATTTAATGTACACAGGTTTTAATGTTCCCAAATAAATATAGTTTTTATATACCGTATATACTCGAGTATAGGCCGAGTTTTTCAGCACGATTTTTCGTGCTGAAAACACCCCCCTCGGCTTATACTCGAGTGAACTCCCCCACCCGCAGTGGTCTTCAACCTGCGGACCTCCAGAGGTTTCAAAACTACAACTCCCAGCAAGCCCGGGCAGCCATCGGCTGTCCGGGCTTGCTGGGAGTTGTAGTTTTGAAACCTCCGGAGGTCCGCAGGTTGAAGACCACTGCGGCCTTCAACATGCGGACCTCCAGAGGTTTCAAAACTACAACTCCCAGCAAGCCCGGGCAGCCATCGGCTGTCCGGGCTTGCTGGGAGTTGTAGTTTTGAAACCTCCGGAGGTCCGCAGGTTGAAGACCACTGCGGCCTTCAACATCATCCAGCCCCCTCTCACCCCCTTTAGTTCTGAGTACTCACCTCCGCTCGGCGCTGGTCCGGTCCTGCAGGGCTGTCCGGTAAGGAGGTGGTCCGGTGAGGAGGTGGTCCGGGCTGCTATCTTCACCGGGGAGGCCTCTTCTAAGCGCTTCGGGCCCGGCCTCAGAATAGTCACGTTGCCTTGACAACGACGCAGATACGTCGTTGTTAAGGCAACGGCTCTATTCCGGGCCGGAAGCGCGGAGAAGAGGCGCCCCCGGTGAAGATAGCAGCCCGGACCACCTCCTCACCGGACCACCTCCTTACCGGACAGCCCTGCAGGACCGGACCAGCGCCGAGCGGAGGTGAGTACTCAGAACTAAAGGGGGTGAGAGGGGGCTGGATGATGTTGAAGGCCGCAGTGGTCTTCAACCTGCGGACCTCCGGAGGTTTCAAAACTACAACTCCCAGCAAGCCCGGACAGCCGATGGCTGCCCGGGCTTGCTGGGAGTTGTAGTTTTGAAACCTCTGGAGGTCCGCAGGTTGAAGGCCGCAGTGGTCTTCAACCTGCGGACCTCCGGAGGTTTCAAAACTACAACTCCCAGCAAGCCCGGACAGACGATGGCTGCCCGGGCTTGCTGGGAGTTGTAGTTTTGAAACCTCTGGAGGTCCGCAGGTTGAAGACCACTGAGGGCGAATGATGAGAAGAGGATGATGAAGGGGGGTGGGGATGATGAAGGGGGGGGTGTGGGATGATTACAAGGGGATGATAAGGGGATGTGTGGGATGATGACAAGGGGATGATGAAGGGGGGATGTGTGGGATGATGACAAGGGGATGATGAAGGGGGGATGTGTGGGATGATAAGGGGATGTGTGGGATGATGACAAGGGGATGATGAAGGGGGGATGTGTGGGATGATGACAAGGGGATGATGAGGATGTTAATGACGGGTCTGGATGATGACAGGGGGGGATGAGGTATTTCCCACCCTAGGCTTATACTCGAGTAAATAACTTTTCCTGGGATTTTGGGTTGAAATTAGGGGTCTCGGCTTATACTCGGGTCGGCTTATACTCGAGTATATACGGTAATATGGGCAGCACAGTGACTCAGTGGTTAGCACTATTGCCTTGTTCAAATCCCACCAAGGACAACATCTGCAAAGAGTTTGTATGTTTTCTCCGTGTTTGCCTGGGTTACCTCCAAATACACCGGTTTCCTCTCACACTTCAAAACATACTGATAGGTTTAGATTGTGAACCCCAATGAGGACAGAACTAATTTGAGTGTACAGCGCTATGGAATCTGTGTGTGTGCTAAAAAAAAAAAGGATTAATAAGATATATAATATATCCTGACTATGACCTCGCCATTATGTTAGCATCACGATTGCATCATTGCCAACACCAATCCTTAGTACATGGGTCAGAGTGTCATAAAGGCCAGTATGAACTATTCACCCACACAGCAATGTTACATTCCCTTGACTATTTCATTGATAATTCCTCCTTGGAGAAACACTATTACTGGTGTGTGGAGCTTCCTAAACACTGTTTTTTTTTAGGTGATTTATTTCCTGTGATGGATGTCAACACTTAAGTCTCAGCTCGTGTACCCTGTACTCTGGACATGATAAAAATGGACTGTGGGCTGGGGTTCCACTGGGTGTATCCCCAGTATTTATTGACATGTCTTCACATCTGTGCCTGAGCACAGTCTTTTCCATACATGAAGGCACACACCACACCCAGTTTTTTGGTAGCTTATCCAGAGTTTCCCAAGTACACAGAGATCTTGGTCTGCAGGCGTCAAGAAGTCACCAAAAAATACACATATTGAAACTTCTAGTAATGAGATAGCTCATCCCAATAAATCAGTATCTTAGGATACACCAACAAATTATACTTCCTATAAGATCTAGAATTACAGACTATGGGGGGAATTTATCATTCCCTGTGCCAGCACAGAGTGGCAGCTTTTATGCACAAAAGAAATAATTTTGCCACTCTGCCTGGTGAATGATACATTCCCCCCCCTAAGATTTTGACATGGAACGATAATCTTTACATCAGTGAGTATGATTCCTTACTTTCCTCTGATGAAAGATGTCAAGAAAACAATGGATTGGGATGTTAGATTTAGATTTCATATACTCACTAAACAGAGTATATGAATGGGGAGCTCAGGAGGGATAGCTGTTGTGATAAAAGTCTGTCAGCAGTGGTAGGCCCTGAAAACTGCCAACAGCTGTCAGGATCCGGGCTGGCGGAAGGTGAGGACACTGGAGGTGGATCCTCTGTGCCAGAGAGGTGATGGCGTGGGTCATACCAGAGAAACGGAGTCTAAGGGATTACTGGTATTCACCAGAGCCCGCATCTCAATCTCGCCTGACCCAAGAAGAGAGGACTCGCCGCAGAAATGGAAATCTCTGCTTGTATTGTGCCAGTACTGAACATTTCCTTAAAGACTGCCCTATTCGCCCTCCGTGTCAGGGAAACGCTCGCACCTAGTTAACGTGGGAGAGGCGTTACTAGGTGTGAATTCCTCCTCTCCACGTCTGACTATTCCAGTGCGGATTTTTCCATCCGCTAACTCCTCCTTCTCTGCGGTGGCCTTTCTGGACTCTTGTTCTGCAGGAAATTTTATTGAAGCCTCGTTCATCAACAGATTTAACATTCCTGTTACTCGTCTCATCAAACCCTTCTACATCTCATCAGTAAACGGAGAGAATCTGGACTTCACCGTGCGTTACCACACTGAACCCTTGCTCATGACCGTTGGAATTCTCCACCAAGAAAAGATTGAATTCTTTGTTTTGCCAAATTGTACCTTTAAGGACCCAGGACGTCCCCGTACGTCCTGGCGTTTTCCGGCCTCTGCCGTGCGCCGGGCAGAGATTGGAACCGGATGCCTGCTGAAATGCTTCAGCAGGCATCCAGGGCAAACGTGTAGGGAAATCGCCCTTGCGATCTGCGGCGATACCGGGCTGATCGGGTCTCTGGGACCCGACCACCCGGTAATTTCGCATGATCCCGGCTGTCACAGACAGCCAGGACCATGCTAAAGAATAGGAGCGAGGTGGCAAGCCTGTCACCTCCTCCTATTCCCTGCGATCCGTCGGTTAGTTAACCGACCAATCGCAGGGGGGGGGGGCGGTTACTTCCTCCCGCCCTGCCCGGCCCCTTGAAGACCGGAGAGGATGGGAGGAAGACCAGAGGATGCGGCGGGGGACGGGGGAGTGCTGGGGCCCGGCCCCGATACTTACCTCGTCCCTGAAGACCCAGATCCAGACGATGAAGACGGCGGCGGCGGCGACAGGTGAGTAGATTTTCAGCCGCGGTCGGCCCTTTAAAGCAAAGCACATCGCTGTAAAGCGACATGCATTGCTGTATTGGGACCCTGTATACTACAACTCCCAGCATGCCCAGACAGCCCTTTGCGTCTGGGTATGCTGGGAGTTGCAGTTTTGCAACTTCTGGAGGTCCACAGTTTTTGGACCACTGTCCCCTTCCAGATGTTGCAAAACTACACATCCTCAGCATGCCCTTACTGTCCAGGCATGCTGGGAGTTGTAGTTCTGTAACATCTGGCCCTTCAGATGTTGCAGAACTACAACTTCCAGCATGCCTGGACAGTTTTGGCATACTGGGAGTTGTAGTTTTGCAACATCTGGAAGGGCACAGATTGGGAACCACTGTATTAGTGGTCTGCAAACTGTAGTCCTCCAGATGTTGCAAAACTACAACTCCAAGCATGCTGGGAGTTGTAGTTCGGCAACATCTGGCTCTAAAGATGTTGCCGAACTACTACTCCCAGCATGCCTGAGAATGTTTGGGAGTTGTGGTTTTGCAACAGCTGGAGGCACACTGGTTGGGAAACATTGTTTCCTAACTCAGTGTTTCCCAACCCGTGTGCCTCCAGCTGTTGCAAAACTATAACTACCAGCATGCACTGAGACTGTGCATGCTGGGAGTTGTAGTTTTGCAACAGCTGGAGGTCCCCCCCCCCCCCCCCCCGTGAATGTACAGGGTACATTCACATGGGCAGGGGGCTTACAGTGAGTATCGGGCTTCAAGTTTGCAATGCAGCAAATTTTGCGCGGCAGCTCAAACTCGCAGCGGGAAACTCGCTGTAATCCCCCGCCCGTGTGACTGTACCCTAAAAACACTACACTACACTACACTAACACAAAATAAAAAGTAAAAAACACTACATATACACATACCCCTACACAGCCCCCCTCCCTCCCCAATAAAAATGAAAAACGTCTGGTACGCCACTCTTTCCAAAATGGAGCCTCCAGCTGTTACAAAACAACAACTCCCAGTATTGCCGGACAGCTGTTGACTGTCCAGGCATACTGGGAGTTTTGCAACAGCTGGAGGCACCCTGTTTGGGAATCACTGGCGTAGAATACCCCTATGTCCACCCCTATGCAAATCCCTAATTCAGGCCTCAAATGCGCATGGCGCTCTCAATTCGAAGCCCTGTCGTATTTCAAGGCAACAGTATAGGGTCACATATGGGGTATCGCCGTACTCGGGAGAAATTGCCTAACAAATCTTGGGGGTCTTTTTCTCCTTTCACCCCTTATGAAAAGGTAAAGTTGGGGTATAAACTTTTTACACTATCATGCTGGTGTTGCCCTATACTTTTCATTTTGACAAGAGGTAAAGGGGAAAAAAGCCCCCCAAAATTTGTAACGCAATTTCTCCCGAGTACGGAGATACCCCATATGTGGGCGCAAAGTGCTCTGGGGGCTCACAACAAGGCCCAGAAGGGAGAGTGGGCCATGTACATTTGAGGTGATTTGCACAGGGGTGGCTGATTGTTACAGCGGTTTTGACAAACGCAAAAAAAACAAAACCCCACATGTGACACCATTTCGGAAACTACACCCCTCACGGAATGTAATGAGGGGTACAGTGAGAATTTACACCCCACAGATCTTTGGAACAGTGGGCTGTGCAAATTAAAAATGTTGTACAGCCCACTGTTCCAAAGATATGACAGACACCAGTGGGGGGTAAATGCTCACTTTATGCCTTGTTACATTCCTCAAGGGGTCTAGTTTCTAAAATGGTATGCCATGTGGGGGTTATTTTGCTGTCCTGGCACCACATGGGCTTCCTAAATGCGACATGCCCCCCGAGCAAAATTTGCTCTCAAAATGCCAAATATGGCTCCTTCTCTTCTGAGCATTGTAGTTCGCCCGTAGTGCACTTCAGGTCAACTTATGGGGTACCTCCATACTCAGAAGAGATGTGGTTACAAATTTTGGGGGGTATTTTCTGCTATTAACCCTTGCAAAAATGTGAAATTTGGGGGGGAAACACACCTTTTAGTGATTTTTTTTTTTACGTATGCAAAAGTCGTGAAACCCCTGTGGGGTATTAAGGCTCACTTTATTTCTTGTTACGTTCCACAAGGGGTCTAGTATCCAAAATGGTAGGCCATGTGTTTTTTTTTTGCTGTCCTGGCACCATAGGGGCTTCCTAAATGCGACATGCCCCCGGCAAAATTTGCTCTCAAAAAGCCAAATATGACTCCTCAGAAGAGATGGGGTTACAATGTTTGGGGGGTATTTTCTGCTATTAACTCTTGCAAAAATGTGAAATTTGGGGGGAAACACACATTTTTGTGAAATTTTATTTTTATTTTTTTACATATGCAAAAGTTGTGAAACCCCTGTGGGGTATTAAGGCTCACTTTATTCCTTGTTACGTCCCTCAAGGGGTCTAGTTTCCAAAATGGTTTCCAAAAGGGGATTTTTGCTGTTCTGGCACCATAGGGGCTTCCTAAATGCAACATGCCCCCCAAAAGCCATTTCAAAAAAACGTACTCTCCAAAATCCCCTTGTCGCTCCTTCGCTTCTGAGCCCTCTACTGCGCCCGCCGAACACTTTACATAGACATATGAGGTATGTGCTTACTCGAGAGAAATTGGGCTACAAATTGAAATATACATTTTCTCCTTTTACCCCTTGTAAAAATTCAAAAATTGGGTCTACAAGAACATGCGAGTGTAAAAAATGGAGATTGTGAATTTTCTCCTTCACTTTGCTGTTATTCCTGTGAAACACCTAAAGGGTTAAAATGCTGACTGAATGTCATTTTGAATACTTTGGGGGGTGCAGTTTTTATAATGGGGTCATTTGTGGGGTATTTCTAATATGAAGACCCTTCAAATCCACTTCAAACCTGAACTGGTCCCTGAAAAATTGTGAGTTTGGAAATTTTGAGACAAATTGGAAAATTGCTGCTGAACTTTGAAGCCCTCTGGTGTCTTCCAAAAGTAAAAACACGTTAATTTTATGATGCAAACATAAAGTAGACATATTGTATATGTGAATAAAAATAAAAACATTTTGGAATATCCATTTTCCTTATAAGCAGAGAGCTTCAAAGTTAGAAAAATGCTAAATTTTCAAATTTTTCATCAAATTTTGGGATTTTTCACCAAGAAAGGATGCAAGATACCACAAAATTTTACCACTATGTTAAAGTAGAATATGTCACGAAAAAACAATCTCGGAATCAGAATGATAACTAAAAGCATTCCAGAGTTATTAATGTTCAAAGTGACAGTGGTCAGATGTGCAAAAAATGGCCGGGTCCTGAGGTGTAAAAAGTCCTGGGGCGCTTCCTGCCACAAACGTTGCCTTAAAGGGGTATTCCAGGCAAAAACTTTTTTTTATATATCAACTGCCTCCAGAAAGTTAAACAGATTTGTAAATTACTTCTATTAAAAAAATCTTAATCCTTTCAGTACTTATGAGCTTCTGAAGTTAAGGTTGTTCTTTTCTGTCTAAATCCTCTCTGATGACACCTGTCTCGGGTAACGCCCAGTTTAGAAGCAAATCCCCATAGCAAACCTCTTCTAAACTGGGCGTTTCCCGAGACAGGTGTCATTACTAAGTTTTTACAAAGCTTGACCTCAGGGGCGCCTATAACCTCATCAGAATTCGTGAAGGATATGAGTGGAAAACCACTTTTAATACCAGAGATGGCCACTTCGAATATCTCGTCATGCCATTTGGACTTTGCAATGCCCCTGCAGTTTTCAAGATTTTGTCAACGAAATCTTTCGGGACTTACTGTATACCTGCGTAGTGGTCTATCTAGATGACATCCTAATTTTTTCCTCCAACCTTGAGGAACACCGGCTCCATATCCGTCAAGTACTCCAGCGCCTTCGTGTAAATCATCTTTACGCCAAATTAGAAAAATGCCTTTTTGAACGTAGCTGTCTTCCTTTCCTAGGATACCTGGTCTCTGGACAGGGTCTTCAAATGGATCCTGACAAGCTCTCCGCGGTCTTGGATTGGCCACGCCCCTCTGGACTTCATGCTATCCAGTGCTTCCTCGGATTCACCAACTACTATCGTCAGTTCATTCCCTACTTCTCCACCATCGTTGCCCCCATTGTGGCACTGATGAAGAAAAGCGTGAATCCGAAGTCCTGGCCTTCCCAAGCGGATGAAGCTTTTACTCGCTCAAGGCTGCCTTTGCTTCTGCACCAGTCTTATCTAGGCCAGATCCACTGAAGCCTTTCTTCCTTGAGGTTGACGCCTCCTCGGTAGGAGCCGGTGCTGTCCTTCTTCAAAGAACTGTTAAAGGAAAAAACGTCACTTGCGGTTTTTTCTCCAAAACTTTTTCTCCTCCTGAAAATAACTATTCCATAGGAGACCGTGAACTGTTGGCCATCAAGTTGGCACTTGAAGAGTGGAGACATCTCCTGGAAGGGTCCCTTCACCTTATCACCATCTACACTGACCATAAAAATCTGTCCTATCTTCAGTCCGCCCAGCCTTTAAATCCTCGCCAGGCCAGGTGGTCATTGTTCTTTGCCCGATTCAATTTTCAAATTCATTTTCATCCTGCAAATAAGAATATCAGGGCTGATGCCTTATCAGGTTCCACCGATGCCTCCGAAGCCGAGACCCCTCCTCAGCACATCATACCTCCAGAGTGCCTGATCTCCTCTGCTCCTGCTTCTCTGGTGCCAGTACCTCCAGGAAAAACTTATGTTCCTCCACGTCTTCGCCTCCAGACTCTCAAATGGGGTCATTCCTCCCATCTTGCCTGTCACGCTGGAATTAAAAAATCCATACAGTTGATTTCCAGACACTACTGGTGGTCTTCCCTGGAAAAAGATGTGACTGATTTCGTACGGGCCTGTACAGTATGTACACGTGATAAAACTCCACGCCAGAAGCCTTCAGGTCTTCTCCACCCCCTGCCGGTGCCTGAACAGCCATGGTCCCACATAGCCATGGACTTCATCACGGACCTTCCTTCATCTCATGGCAACACCGTCATTTGGGTGGTCGTTGATAGTTTTTCCAAAATGGCTAATTTTGTCCCGCTTCCTGGCCTTCCTTCTGCGCCACAGTTGGCAAAGCATTTTTTTCTGCAGATTTTTCGTCTCCACGGGCTTCCCACGCATATTGTCTCTGATAGAGGCTTTCAATTTATCTCAAAATTTTGGAGAGCACTCTGCACTCAATTAAAGATCAAATAAAATTTCTCGTCCGCCCATCACCCCAAATCCAATGGACAAGTGGAGAGGGTGAATCAAATTCTTGGTGACTACCTGGGACATTTTGTCTCCTCCCGTCAAGATGATTGGGTTGATCTGCTGCCCTGGGCCGAATTTTCGTACAATTTCAAGAATTCTGAGTCTTCCGCCAAATCTCAATTTTTTGTGTTGTACGGCCATCACCCGCTACCCCCCCTTCCCATTCCCATTTCATCTGGAGTTCCTGCCGTAGATGAATTAACTCAGGACTTCTCATCTATCTGGAAGGAGACTCAAAAGTTGCTCTCACTGGCCTCGTCTCGCATGAAGAGACATGCGGATAAGAAGAGAAGAACTCCTCCTGTCTTTTCCCCTGGTGACAAAGTATGGCTCTCTGCCAAATTCATTCGGTACCGGGTCCCTAGCTACAAGCTGGGCCCTCGTTACCTCGGGCCTTTTAAAATCAAAAATCTAATTATTTCTGTCTCCTACAAGCTCCATCTTCCTCCCTCTCTTCGTATTCCTAACTCTTTCCATGTCTCCCTTCTCAAACCCCTCATACTTAACCGTTATTCCCCCAAGGTCACCGCTCCTGCTCCTGTCACTGGGTCCTCTGATGTCTTCTCGGTGAAAGAGATCCTCGCCTCCAAGGTCATCCGAGGTAAAAAAAAATTCTTGTTGATTGGGAGAATTGTGGCCCCGAAGAGAGGTCTTGGGAACCTGAAGCCAATATCCTGGACAAGGAACTCATTTTATACATTTTTGGGTTCTAAAAAGAGGGGGAGACCCAAGGGGGGTACTGATCTTGCTTGCAGCGCCCCGGTCAGACTCGCTGACCGGGAGTGCTGCTCTGTGTCCCCCGGCGGGGATGCGATCCCCGCGGCGGGATGTGCCTGCCCGTGGGTCGCATCCCGTTCCTGTTACCTGCCCCGTCCTCCTGCTCAATCCCGGTGCGGGCGTCCCCGCTCTCTAGGGCACGCCCGCTCCGGGTCTCTCAGATTTAAAGGGCCAGTGCACCTTTAACCCCTTAAGGACTCAGCCCATTTTGGCCTTAAGGACTCAGACAATTTAATTTTTACGTTTTCATTTTTTCCTCCTCGCCTTCTAAAAATCATAACTCTTTTATATTTTCATCCACAGACTAGTATGAGGGCTTGTTTTTTGCGCGACCAGTTGTCCTTTGTAATGACATAACTCATTATATCATAAAATGTATGGCGCAATCAAAAAACACTATTTTTGTGGGGAAATTAAAACGAAAAACGCAATTTTGCTAATTTAGGAAGGTTTCGTTTTCACGCCGTACAATTTTTGGTAAAAATAATGTGTGTTCTTTATTCTGAGGGTCAACATGATTAAAATGATACCCATTATTACATACTTTTATATTATTGTTGCGCTTAAAAAAAATCACAAACTTTTTAACCAAATTAGTACGTTTATAATCACTTTATTTTGATGACCCCTAACTTTTTTATTTTTCCGTATAAGCGGCGGTATGGGGGCTCATTTTTTGCGCCATGATCTGTACTTTTTTTTGATACCACATTTGCATATAAAAAACTTTTAGTACATTTTTTATAATTTTTTTTTTACTAAAATGTATTAAAAAAGTAGGAATTTTGGACTTTTTTTTTTTTCGTTCACGCCGTTCACCGTACGGGATCATTAACATTTTATTTTAATAGTTCGGACATTTACGCACGCGGCGATACCAAATATGTCTATAAAAAAAAAATTTACGCTTTTTGGGGGTAAAATAGGAAAAAACGGACGTTTTACTTTTTTATTGGGGGAGGGGATTTTTCACTATTTTTTTACTTTTACTTTTACATTTTTTTACATTTTTTTTTACACTTGAATATCCCCATAGGGGACTATTCATAGCAATACCATGATTGCTAATACTGATCTGTTCGCTGCGGGCGATCCGATCATTCATTCAAATCGCGTACTGCCGCAGATGCCGGGATCTGTATTGATCCCGGCACCTGAGGGGTTAATGGCGGACGCCCGCGAGATCGCGGGCGTCGGCCATTGCCGGCGGGTCCCTGGCTGCGATCAGCAGCCGGGATCAGCCGCGCATGACACGGGCATCGCTCCGATGCCCGCGGTTATGCTTAGGACGTAAATGTACGTCCTGGTGCGTTAAGTACCCCCGCACCAGGACGTACATTTATGTCCTGCGTCCTTAACCCCTTAAGGACGCAGGACGTAAATGTACGTCCTGGTGAGGTGGTACTTAACGCACCAGGACGTACATTTACGTCCTAAGCATAACCGCGGGCATCGGAGCGATGCCCGTGTCATGCGCGGCTGATCCCGGCTGCTGATCGCAGCCAGGGACCCGCCGGCAATGGCCGACGCCCGCGATCTCGCGGGCGTCCGCCATTAACCCCTCAGGTGCCGGGATCATTACAGATCCCGGCATCTGCGGCAGTTCGCGATTTAAATGAACGATCGGATCGCCCGCAGCGCTGCTGCGGGGATCCGATCATTCATAACGCCGCACGGAGGTCCCCTCTCCTTCCTCCGTGCGGCTCCCGGCGTCTCCTGCTCTGGTCTGTGATCGAGCAGACCAGAGCAGTAGATGACCGATAATACTGATCTGTTCTATGTCCTATACATAGAACAGATCAGTATTAGCAATCATGGTATTGCTATGAATAGTCCCCTATGGGGACTATTCAAGTGTAAAAAAAAATTTAAAAAAATGTAAAAGTAAAAGTAAAAAAAAAGTGAAAAATCCCCTCCCCCAATAAAAAAGTAAAACGTCCGTTTTTTCCTATTTTACCCCCAAAAAGCGTAAAAAACATTTTTTATAGACATATTTGGTATCGCCGCGTGCGTAAATGTCCGAACTATTAAAATAAAATGTTAATGATCCCGTACGGTGAACGGCGTGAACGAAAAAAAATTTAAAAAGTCCAAAATTCCTACTTTTTTAATACATTTTATTAAAAAAAAATTATAAAAAATATATTAAAAGTTTTTTAAATGCAAATGTGGTATCAAAAAAAAGTACAGATCATGGCGCAAAAAATGAGCCCCCATACCGCCACTTATACGGAAAAATAAAAAAGTTAGAGGTCATCAAAATAAAGGGATTATAAACGTTCTAATTTGGTTAAAAAGTTTGTGATTTTTTTAAGCGCAACAAGAATATAAAAGTATGTAATAATGGGTATCATTTTAATCGTATTGACCCTCAGAATAAAGAACACACGTAATTTTTACCATAAATTGTACGGCGTGAAAACAAAACATTCCAAAATTAGCAAAATTGCGTTTTTCGTTTTAATTTCCCCACAAAAATAGTGTTTTTTGGTTGCGCCATACATTTTATGATATAATGAGTGATGTCATTACAAAGGACAACTGTTCGCGCAAAAAACAAGCCCTCATACTAGTCTGTGAATGAAAATATAAAAGAGTTATGATTTTTAGAAGGCGAGGAGGAAAAAATGAAAACGTAAAAATTAAATTGTCTGAGTCCTTAAGGCCAAAATGGGCTGAGTCCTTAAGGGGTTAAGGGGTTAATCGGTGCCTGGCCCAATCAATTCCAATCACTCCCTACAATATATAATCCCACTTCCCCTTCCTGTCCTTGCCGTATCTTGTTGCCTTGTGCCCTGAGAAAGCATTTCTGTGTGTTCCCTAGCCTGTGTATCAAGACCCTTTGCCGTTGCCCCTGACTACAAACCTTGCCGCCTGCCTTGACCTTCTGCTACGTCTGACCTCGCCTTGCCTTGTCCTTGTGTACCGCGCCTGTCTCAGCTGTCAGTGAGGTTTCGTCGCTATTGGGTGGAACGACCTGGGGGTTACCTGCTGCAGCAAGTCCATCCCGCTTTGCGGCGGGCTCTGGTGAAAACCAGTAACCTCTTAGATTCCGTTCCCCTGGTACGGCCCACGCCATCACCTCACTGACACAGAGGATCCACTCCAGTGCCCTTCCTGCATACCAGCCCGGATCCTGACAGTAGATCCGGCCATGGATCCCGCTGAGGTGCCGCTGCCAAGTCTTGCTCACCTCACTACCGTTGTTGCCCAGCAGTCCCAGCAGATCGCCCAACAAGGACAAATCTCAAGATAACATGGGTCATGCATTACAACAATAATCTTAAGTACACAAGGTGTACCAAAAAGGTTCAAAAATAATAATCTTAAAGGTTTTTAATGGTCATGACAATAATCAAAAATAAATGTTATGGAAGGACCAGGAGCAGTTCTCTTTATTTACTTTTAGGACTTAAGTGAAAAGTTTTAGGTCAAATTCATACAGAAATATAGAAAATTCTTAGGGGTTATTGTCATTTCTTGGTTAGTTATCTTTTAATTCTATATGGCTCTTGAACCAACCTAAAACCTTCTTAGAATATAAAACAGATGAACAGATATTTAACTAACTGTCTGTTGGTCATTTATACCCTCACAAATGCCTTGTCTGATCCAGTAAAGGCCAGTAACCACAACATACTGTTTGACTGTCTCCTAGACACCAAAATAAATGGGTGTAGTCACATAATATGTTACTGCCATGAATAAAGCAGGAACAGGTAATATATACATTTATACTAGCTTGACATATCCAGGTTTGTTTGTTTGATCACTGCTTCTAGTGTTTGTGGAATGTCTGGCCGAGCTGCCTCAATTTTCCATTTTTGAATTGATAAAAAGGTGAATGTTACCTTGACTGAGGGAATCGACAAGACACTCAGACCAAGGATGTTATGTTGGGTTACTGAAGTGTCTGAATTTCATTGATGGGAAACATAATAAAATAGCATTCAGAATGTGTTTTACATTCTAGGTATTGTATTTAAGATTCAAAACATGTCAGCGACTATTGGTCCTACAAAATACACACACAAACACACACACACATATATATATATATATATATATATATATATATATATATACTGTATATAGTTATAGCTTTAGAATACAAGGAGGAGAAAACAAAAATGAACATTTTTGTTTATTGGGGAGCAAGGAATAGGATGATATTAATTGATGTGTGACTTAGATGTAAAAGCCAGTGTGTTATAGCTACATATGGTTGAGAAAAAGACCCATGTCCACAAGTTCAACCAAGGGAGGTGTTTACCTAAGCATGCTCTGTCTGAGTGTTGCTGCGTGTTCTGTCTGAGTGTTGCTTTGCAAGAGAGGCAGCAGGAAGAGAGTTGTAAAACAGGAGATATCTGCTGTGTGTAGTGAATCTGTCGAGTTGGAGTGACTTGTGTGAGTACTCACATTTGCATATAGAGGGAACACTGATCGAATTTTAAACAGCCTTTTCACTTTTTTTTTCCCTCTACTCTGCCTCTAAGGGGAGGGGTAGATAGGTCACAGGGGATTAAATCTTAGTCTGGGACTCAGTTGCTAAGCATGCTCTGTCTGAGTGTTGCTTTGGAAGAGATTGTTTGGCTTCAATGGAACCCGGCTCCACGGCGTTGATCGACCAGACAGGTGAGTAGGTAAAAGAGGATTTATTGACCAAAATTCAACGTGTTTCACTGCGCATGACAAGCGAGTTACACAACAGGTTTATATAGGTAAAGATTAACTATTTCAGTGACCATGTAAAACACAGGGGAAAAGAATCACCTGTGTTTTTCAGCACCCATATTGTGAATAGCCGTGGGTGGTCCGCAAATGTGGACTCCACGCCAAGTCACAATATGCGGTTTACAAAGAACGATAACATAAAAAAGCACATAGTTTACAAACACTGATCCAAGAAATAATTATTCCTATTATCCGAATTATATCTCCACTAAGTATAAGATCATAAGAATTCTAGGGGATATATACCGTATTTTTTGCCGTATAAGACGCACTTTTTCTTACCCAAAACTGGGGGGAAAAAGTGCGTCTTATACGGCGAATACACCCCTATCGCGGCGGTCCCTGCGGCCATCAACGGCGGGGACCCACAGCTAATACAGGACATCACCGATCGCGGTGATGCCCTGTATTAACCCTTCAGACGCGGCGATCAAAGCTGACCGTCGCGTCTGAAGGGAAAGTGACACTAACCCGGCTGTTCAGTCGGGCTGTTCGGGACCGCCGCAATTTCACCGCGGCAGTCCCGAACAGCCCAATTGAATAGCCTGGTTAGTGCTTAAAGGACACCGGGAGGGACCTTACCTGCCTCCTCGGTGTCTTCTCCGTTCAGGGATCCCCTGTATGGCCGGCGCTCTCCTTCCTCATCATCACGTCGTTGCGTACGTGCGTCGGCGTGTGTAACGATGTGATGATGGCGACGGAGAGCGAGGATACCCGGCCGGCAGCAGAGACGTTCCGGAGCAACGGGGACACGGCGACAGCGATGGAGCGACATCCAGAGCAGCGGTGACGGGTCCGGAGCGGCGGGGACACGTGAGTATTACCTCCTATGCAGTGGTCTTCAATCTGCGACCTCCAGATGTTGCAAAACTACAACTCCCAGCATGCCCGGACAGCAAACGGCTGTCTGGGCATGCTGGGAGTTGTAGTTTTGCAACATCTGGAGGTCCGCAGGTTGAAGACCACTATTGGGTTCAAAATCTTTCTTTTTTTAGATTTTGCACCTATAAATTGGGTGCGTCTTACACGCCGGTGCGTCCTATAGGGCGAAAAATACGGTATGGGATATTTATAAAAAAAATATGTATAGAAATACATGACATAAAAATTTTAAAAATAGAAATAATATGAAAAAGAACAATAATTAACCAAAGTAGACATCCAGAAATGAATACTAAAATTTACAGTTGTCCACAAAAATGAAAAAAATATATATATTTTTAATTTGCACAGCCCACTGTTCCAAAGATCTGTCAAACGTCAGTGGGGTGTAAATACTCACTGCACCCCTTGTTACATTCCATGAGGGGTGTAGTTTCCAAAATGGGGGTCACATGTGGGTGGGGGGTCCACTGTTCTAGCAGCACGGGGGCTTTGTAAATGCACATGGCCCCCAACTTCTATTCCAACCAAATTCTCTCCCCGAAAACTCCATGGTGCTTCTTCTTATCTGAACATTGTAGTGCACCCCCAGAGCACTTTATATCCACATATGAGGTATTTCCATACTTGTAAATTTGTGAGAAATTGTGTTACACATTTTTGGGGGCTTTTTCTCCTATTAACCCTTGTGAAAATAAAACTTTGGGGTAACACCAGCATTTTATTGAAAAAAATTAAATTTTTTATTTTTGCTACCCATTTTAACGAAAGTTTGTCAATCATCTGTGGGGTGTTAAGGCTCACTTTACCCATTGTTATGTTCCTTGAGGGGGGTAGTTTCCAAAATAGTATGCCACGTGTTTTTTTTAACTTTCCTGGCATGATGGGAGCTTTCTAAATGCGACATGCCCCCCCAAAAACCTTTTCAGCAAAATTCGCTCTCCAAAAGCCCAATGTCGCTCCTTCCCTTCTGAGCCCTCTAGTGCACCCACAGAGCAATTATTCATCCACATCTGAGGTATTTCCTTACTTGAGAGAAATTGAATTACAAGTTTTTGGGACTTTTTTTTTTACCTTTTACCCCTTTGTAAAAATTGGAAAAAAAAATGGGGCTACAATAGCATGTTAAAAATTGAGATTTTGATTTTTTCTCCTCCACATTGCTGCTATTCCTGTGAAACATCTAAAGGGTTAACAAACTTTCTGAATGTAATTTTGAATACTTAGAGGGGTGCAGTTTTCATAATGGGGTCCATTATAGGGGATTTCTAACATGAAGACCCTCAAAATCACTTCTAATCTGAACTGGTCCCTGAAAAATTCTGATTTTGAATTTTTCGTGGAAAATTGCTGCTATATTTTAAAGCACTCTAATGTCTTCAAAAAGTAAGAACATATGAACTTTATGATACCAACATAAAGTAGACATATTGTATATGTGAATCGATATATAATGTATTTGACATATCCATATTCCTTATAAGCAGAGAGCTTCAAAGTTAGAAAAATGCAACATTTTCAAATTTTTCCTGAAATTTTGGAATTTTTCTCCAAGAAATTATGTAAGTATTGACGAAAATTCACCATTAACATAAAGTAGAATATGTCATGAAAACATATCTTGGAATCAAATTTATAAGTGAAAGCATCACAGAGTTGTTAATGCATAAAGTGATAGTGGTTAGATTTGCAAAAAATGCTCTCGTCCTCAGGGTCAACATGGGCTTCGTCCCCATGGGGTTAAGGATATTTTTTCAACATGTGCTATAGTCTTTATTTGTTGTGAAATCCTATCTGAAAATGTTAGCAGGAAGATTTAGGACCTCCATGGATGCGAGTTAAATCCTACTGCTCACACTATTTAAATAGATTTTTCAAAGTAGATACTGGCTGCATACCCAAAAAAATTTAAATAAAATATCGGAGTCAGCAATTTGCACGCAATGCACCAACCTGAGTAGGTGAGAGGTTTGTGCTACCATCTGTATTTGGAGTACATATGCTTATATTTCACTATGGCCCTTTTGTGTTTGTGTTGCAAACATAGAGAGAACATGTGTTCATTGTACCTCTGCTATATTAGATATTTTCATGAGATAATTTGGCAAGCACAAATAGGAAGACCTTGGAGTGAGGCTTTTTGAGGATAAGGACCTGAAGCGCTGTAATACTAAATATGGTCTCAATACATCTGTTTGTATAATTGCTGTGAAAAACAACACAATAAAATTCCTCATAGTCATTAGGTAAAGAGAAACCACATTAGAGCATAACATAATATTCTGTATATACTGTCCTCTATGGCAAAGCATATTATTTTTTGTTTGCCTTTTGTTTGAAAATAATTTAACCTTAATAAGTGCAATTATTTTGTTGAACAAAAATAACAGACACTGGTGGATTATCAGGGCCAAACATCCAAGTACAGAGCTTGAAAATATAACTAAGTCTAAAAATACACTGTTACGCCTAGCGCTCCGGGTCCCCGCTCCTCCCCGGAGCGCTTACGGCGTCTCTCTCTCCGCAGCGCCCCGGTCGGTCCCGCTGACCGGGAGCGCTGCACTGTCATGGCCGTCGGGGATGCGATTCGCACAGCGGGACGCGCCCGCTCGCGAATCGCATCCCAGGTCACTTACCCGTCCCGGTCCCCTGCTGTCATGTGCTGGCACGCGCGGCTCCGCTCTCTAGGGCGCGCGCGCGCCAGCTCCCTGAGACTTAAAGGGCCAGTGCACCAATGATTGGTGCCTGGCCCAATTAGCTTTATTGGCTTCCACCTGCTCCCAGACTATATCTGTTCACTGCCCCTGCACTCCCCTGCCGGATCTTGTTGCCTTAGAGCCTAGTGAAAGCGTTACTGTGTTTGTCCTTACCGTGTACTTGACCTCCTGCTATTACCTTATTGACTACGATCCTTGCTGCCTGCCCCGACCTTCTGCTACGTCCGACCTTGCTTCTGTCTACTCCCTTGTACCACGCCTATCTTCAGCAGTCAGAGAGGTAGAGCCGTTGCTAGTGGATACGACCTGGTCACTACCGCCGCAGCAAGACCATCCCGCTTTGCGGCGGGCTCTGGTGAACACCAGTAGTGACTTAGAACCGGTCCACTAGCACGGTCCACGCCAATCCCTCTCTGGCACAGAGGATCCACCTCCTGCCAGCCGGCATCGTGACAGTAGATCCGGCCATGGATCCCGCTGAGGTTCCCCTGCCTTATATCTCTGATATCACCACGGTGGTCGCCCAGCAATCCCGACAGATCGCCCATCTAACCCACCAGCTGTCGGAAGTGTCCACCATGGTGCAGCAACTTCAGTCGCAACTCCTGCCTCTGCTACAGCAGCAACCATCTCCTCCGCCAGCTCCTGCACCCCTTCCGCAGCGAGTGGCCACTCCTAGCCTCCGCTTGTCCTTGCCGGACAAATTTAATGGGGACTCTAAGTTTTGCCGTGGCTTTCTTTCGCAATGTTCCCTGCACTTGGAGATGATGTCGGACCAGTTTCCTACTGAAAGGTCTAAGGTGGCTTTCGTAGTCAGCCTTCTGTCTGGAAAAGCCCTGTCATGGGCCACACCGCTCTGGGACCGCAATGACCCCGTCACTGCCTCTGTACACTCCTTCTTCTCGGAAATTCGAAGTGTCTTTGAGGAACCTGCCCGAGCCTCTTCTGCTGAGACTGCCCTGCTGAACCTGGTCCAGGGTAATTCTTCCGTTGGCGAGTACGCCATACAATTCCGTACTCTTGCTTCTGAACTATCCTGGAATAATGAGGCCCTCTGCGCGACCTTTAAAAAAGGCCTATCCAGCAACATTAAAGATGTTCTGGCCGCACGAGAAACTCCTGCTAACCTGCATGAACTCATTCATCTAGCCACTCGCATTGACATGCGTTTTTCTGAGAGGCATCAAGAGCTCCGCCAGGAAAAAGACTTAGATCTCTGGACACCTCTCCCACAGTCTCCATTGCAATCTGCGCCTAGGCCTCCCGCCGAGGAGGCCATGCAAGTGGATCGGTCTCGCCTGACCCTGGAAGAGAGGAATCGCCGTAAGGAAGAGAATCTTTGTCTGTACTGTGCCAGTACCGAACATTTTTTGGTGGATTGCCCTATCCGTCCTCCACGCCTGGGAAACGCACGCTCGCACCCAGCTCTCGTGGGTGTGGCGTCTCTTGATGCTAAGTCGGCTTCTCCACGTCTCACGGTGCCTGTACGGATTTCTCCTTCAGCCAACTCTTCCCTCTCAGCCGTGGCCTGCCTGGACTCTGGTGCCTCTGGGAATTTTATTCGGGAGTCCTTGGTGAATAAATTCCACATCCCGGTGACCCGTCTCGTCAAGCCACTCCACATTTCCGCGGTCAACGGAGCCAGGTTGGATTGCACCGTGCGTTACCGCACGGAGCCCCTCCTAATGTGCATTGGAACTCATCACGAAAAAATTGAGTTTTTTGTCCTCTCTAATTGCACTTCCGTGGACTTCTCCTTGGACTACCCTGGCTTCAACACCATTCCCCAACCCTGGATTGGTCCACAGGGGAGATCAAGAGCTGGGGTACCTCTTGTTTCAAGGACTGCCTTAAACCGGTTCCCAGTACTCCCTGCCGTGACCCTGTGTGTTCCCCTGTATCCGGTCTCCCTAAAGTCTTTATGGACTCTGCCTGCCATAAGAAGTGCCTCTCCCCCCCTCCCAGTCCAGTCAGGCAAGCCTCGGTGCCTCCTCATGGCCCCCGTCCTGGTGTCACACTGCCCCGTGCCAGGCCTCGCCCTCTGCCCTCCCTCCCCATTCCCACTCCTGCTGTACTGCCTGTTGTTGAGGAATCCCTCCATTCTTTCCCGGTGTCCTCATCCCAGGGGAGGCAGTTACCGGACAAAGAGAAGGGGAGACCTAAGGGGGGGGGGTACTGTTACGCCTAGCGCTCCGGGTCCCCGCTCCTCCCCGGAGCGCTTACGGCGTCTCTCTCTCCGCAGCGCCCCGGTCGGTCCCGCTGACCGGGAGCGCTGCACTGTCATGGCCGTCGGGGATGCGATTCGCACAGCGGGACGCGCCCGCTCGCGAATCGCATCCCAGGTCACTTACCCATCCCGGTCCCCTGCTGTCATGTGCTGGCGCGCGCGGCTCCGCTCTCTAGGGCGCGCGCGCGCCAGCTCCCTGAGACTTAAAGGGCCAGTGCACCAATGATTGGTGCCTGGCCCAATTAGCTTTATTGGCTTCCACCTGCTCCCAGACTATATCTGTTCACTGCCCCTGCACTCCCCTGCCGGATCTTGTTGCCTTAGAGCCTAGTGAAAGCGTTACTGTGTTTGTCCTTACCGTGTACTTGACCTCCTGCTATTACCTTATTGACTACGATCCTTGCTGCCTGCCCCGACCTTCTGCTACGTCCGACCTTGCTTCTGTCTACTCCCTTGTACCACGCCTATCTTCAGCAGTCAGAGAGGTAGAGCCGTTGCTAGTGGATACGACCTGGTCACTACCGCCGCAGCAAGACCATCCCGCTTTGCGGCGGGCTCTGGTGAACACCAGTAGTGACTTAGAACCGGTCCACTAGCAC